>NW_014569700.1:2035-289664 GCF_001313835.1 Polistes canadensis | reverse complement strand
TGTTATTATAGAAATATGAAATTAATTAATAACTAAAATCTGCTTTCAGTGATTAAATACATTCTTTTAATTGTACATCGTTAGATAGAAATGAAAAATTCAAGAGAAAACAATGAAAGATAGAAAAAAATCATACAGTGTATAATATATGTGCACTGTATTCTAATAGTTCCATACCATTACATTCATGTTAATACATGTATTATGTTATACCATATAAACATAGTATAGAAGATATTTATTTTAATATGCTGACATAATTAAAACAGTTATCTATAAATGTAGCTACTTTGTAAAGCTACGATAAACTTTATTTTAGGATAAAATTGAATTCATAAAAACTACCTGTATAGTACTTAACTTTAAATAGACACTCGCGTTGCTACATTAATTCTCTATAATTTGTCAGTATTTTTCTGGACAGATAAGAATTATTTAAGCATTTTCACATTGATATAATTCTTTATCAAAATTGCAATATTTTGTTAAAAAATTATTCAAACTACTTGCGATAATAAGCAAAGTATAAAATTTATTAAAAGTACTTATAATTATATATATCTGTAAGTCACAAAAAACTTTTGCGTCCTAGATTAAAGAATTAATAAATGTATATATTGTTAACATAAATTATATTTAATATAACGTAAAAATAATTCAAAGTTTTCCTTCAAAATAATTATTGCAAGTAAAAAATCGTTTACATAACGATCACGAAAAGGAGAAACAATAATTGATAAATAATGTCTCAGATATGAATAAATATAAGTATCTGATGTTTTATGTGTACAGCTATAGAACCTTATATTCTCCTTATTATTGTAAATATATATTTACAGCCTATAGTATTTATTAACAGAAGATTAATATATATTATTCACATTTTAAAAATATATCATTGCATTAGTTTTAAATGAAACTTTTTCTCTTTCTACATCTTTTTTGTAAGATAAATATCTATTAAATATATATAATATTTGTGAAATTTTACGTTAAATACTTATATTTTTTATAATCAAATTAAAGATTATTAAAAAATTAAATTAAAATTTTTTTAATTATGTGTAGATAATTATTAGATATATGAGTATGATATATTTATGTAGAATGTCTGATTTCATTTAACAAAGAAATATGAACAAATAATGACAATTGTCTCAAATATGTATTATTTTTTAATCGACATAGGCTATAGTAACAAATGAATGTAATGTACCTGTGAATATATTATTCTGTATCTGTCTATAATTAGAAAAGTATTAAATATATAATGTTAGTTTAATATCAATGCAATACAATTATTTAGCAATATTTTTATCTTTCTCATTTCTTGTTTTAATGCAATTCTATTACCATTAAATAATAATGAATTAAAATATTCTTTAACTTAAATGAGTACTCTTTATTTATAATCGGCATCACGTGCTAAAACAGCTGATCAGAATATCTTATCATTGAGAAATGTGAAGATAACAATTACCTTCTTAATATACATGTTAATATTTATACACGTAATTATAATTTAAAATGAATATTTTTGTAAAATTAGATGAAAATGAAATCGAAATGATCAAGAATATAAAAATTAACTTTGAGGTTATTTCATTTTCAAAGAAATCTTAAAATTATCTCTGCAAATTGAAGTTACGAGTTATCATTTTTCAAGATTAATTCAGAAGGATGACTATTCTTTGTAAATTTCTTGCAACTAATATTATTCGTCATAAATCCATTTATCTTTCTACTTCTGTAAGGCAAAAATGTGTACATACAATTTGGACCTCATCGAGAAATGTATCAAAAAAACCATGTACTTTAATTGGTTTACGATATCAAACAACAAAAGTTTTAAAAACAGATGTTCAAAATGCCCCTAAAAATGTGATATTAAAAACAAAAAAACAATCGGATCTTAAAAAATTGATTATATTGGCTGCACCTGAAAAATGGAGGTTATTAAGTGCTATTGCTTTTTTAATAGTATCATCTACTGTAACGATGGCAGTTCCTTTTTGTCTAGGAAAAGTAATTGATATTATTTATAATGTGAATGTAGACAAAATGACAGAAAAATTAAATCAATTATGTATTGTTTTATTTGGAGTATTTATGATTGGTGCTATAAGTAATTTTTGTCGTATTTATCTAATGTCAACTGCAGGCCATAGAATTACATATACTTTAAGGAAAAAAGCATACACAGCAATCCTCAGTCAAGAGACAGCAATGTTTGATACGAAGAGTACAGGAGAACTTGTTGGAAGATTAACAGGTAAGCTTTGTACATATACTCTGTTGTTTAATCATTTACCTTTATCTTTTTTCTTTTATTATACATATTACAGCATATAGAAAATTCATATTAGAAATTTGAATGTAACACATATCATATTTATAGGAGATGCTCAATTAGTAAGTTATGCTGTTACTAGCAATGTATCTGATGGCTTAAGATCTTTAATTATGACGACAAGTGGAATATCAATGATGTTTTATATATCACCGCAGTTAGCTCTTGTTGGTTTGTCAGTAGTACCTATAGTTGCTGGTATAGCTATCATTAATGGACGTTACTTGAAAAAAATCTCAAGAAATGTACAAGATAGTTTGGCAGTATTAAATACAGAGGCAGAAGAAAGAATTAGTAATATAAGAATTGTCAAAGCTTATGCGCAAGAAATTCAAGAAGTTAAAAGATATAGTTCTAAATTACAAGACGTTCTTAAATTATGTTATAAAGAAAGTTTATATAGAGGGATATTTTTTGGTATGACAGGTTTATCTGGGAATGTAATTATATTATCTGCACTCTATTATGGTGGAGTTATGGTATCTGATTCAACTATAACAATTGGAAATTTGAGTGCTTTTCTATTATATGCGGCATACGTAGGAATATCATTGAATGGATTATCTTCATTTTACAGTGAATTGAACAAAGCTTTGGGCGCAAGTTCACATTTATTTGAATTAATTGACAGAAAACCAAAAATACCTATTAAAGGTGGTAAAATATTGGAGAACGAATTGACTGGTGATATTATATTTCAAAATGTTAATTTTTCATATCCTACAAGACAAAATTCGCTTATTCTTCGTGATTTTAATTTACATATACCAAAACATTCAATAACTGCTATTGTTGGTTCCTCTGGCTCTGGAAAATCTACAGTAGCTATGTTATTATTAAGACTTTATGATCCATGTAAAGGAAGTGTATTATTGGATGATCATGATCTCAAAGAGCTCGATCCAATTTGGGTAAAATCACAAATTGGAGTAGTTCCTCAAGAACCAATTCTCTTTAGTGGTACTATAAAGGAAAATATTCTTTATGGTACAGAAAATGTAACAGAACATGAAATAGAAGAAATTTCAAAGAAGGCACACGTTTTAGAATTTACAAATAAAATGAAAGATGGTTTAAATACTATTGTTGGAGAAAAAGGCATTACACTTAGCGGAGGTCAAAGACAGAGAATTGCTATTGCAAGAGCTTTAGTGAAGGTAGGTACAAGCATTTTAAATTACTTTTAATTTGTACATGAATATATCGTATTTAATTTCGAATAATATTTTTAATATATTTGTTCAGAAACCTAAAATTTTAATTTTTGACGAAGCGACTAGTGCATTAGATGCAGAAAGTGAACGTTTTGTTCAAGAAGCATTAGAACATGCTACTCATGGGAAAACAGTACTTACTATAGCTCATAGACTTAGTACAATAAAAAATGCTGACAAAATTGTGGTAATAGATCAAGGAGAAGTTGTAGAAATAGGAACATATAGTACCTTAATGAGTTTGGAACAAGGTTACTTTAAAAACTTGGTAAAACATCAAGCTTTTACATAAATTAAATTAAATTGACATGTAGATTTTTTAAATGCAATTTTTTTTTGTATACTGTACATTCGTGTATATTAAGTATATTATTAAAAAAGAATAATAATAAAAAAAATATATGTAGTTATAAACTAAATGATAAGTGTTTGTTTATTTTTATTCAGAGGGAAGCATGAACTTTAGAAAAATATATGTTATTTACTTTTATGCACATTGGATGAATAAATAATATAAACTTTCTATAAAAATATTATATGACTTATATTTTGCATAATAAGAATAACCAATTAACAATAAAGTATGAGAAATGCTATAATAAATTAAGATGATATATATTTAATGCTTTTTTAAGACTTTTAATAACAGGGGTAGGATGTAAGAATGAATTATGAAATCAATGTAAAGATGTATAATACCATGTATTATTTTTTCTTACATACAGTAATCTATATATCTAAAATTTTTGCTGGTACCCAAGCCTTAAATATAATGCATGTAGTATTATACAGAACAATATGATTGAAGTCATTTTGATAAAAACATAGACTGGTTTTAATATGTCTTTAATCTATAAGGCAGATGTTATAAATAATTCCATTTTGGTAATAATCCTCATGTATTTTGCTATAAAACAATATACACAGCTAATTTAAGTTATTCATGTTCTTATAATAATATTATTCTATATAACCTTTAAATTAATATGCCATAATATGATATAATTACTGTATAATTTATCATCTTGTTAGTTTTGCATTTTGGATCAAAGTTCAGCATACATATATATGTCATTCAAACATTTGGTTAAATCGGTATATATGTACTGAACTTACTTTCAAAGTTAACTATATTCTTATATAAATTTTGAAATCAATCTTTTCTTCATTAAAAGCATAGCAAGACATGGAGAGAGCAATGCTATCTTTTTAGTTACAAGAAAAATGCTTGTCATTGCTATACTTTTTTTCTCATAGCAAACACGCATAATAGAGACATTCACTCATTGATGATAATCTAAAGTCATATTGGAATTTATATTTTAATCATCATTTATTATTTTTATAGTTCAAATATTTGTATCTCAGTCAACTTTTATCAAAGTCGGTCTTACAATGGAATTGTTGGATAGCTTTTCAAAATAATGCGAATTAAACACTTCCAAATATCATTATTTTGAAAAGTTCTATGTGTTTGTTTCTCTATATAAGACAACCTTGAAGTCAGCTTTACGATCAAGGCTTGTATTAAAAAGATTTTATAAAGGCTACAGTCATATTTTTAGCTAATTGTATGACTTAATCACAATTGGCTTATACGAGTAATCGTATATATTGATTTTCTTCAACTATTAATAAGCCTTTACTTTTGTATTACAATAGTCATACATATTAGAAAGAAATACAACTCTAACCTAAGCAAATATATATCAACAGTATTTATATAAATCTACATTGAAATTTTTACAAAGTGCATTGAAATATATATATGGATACCAATCCCTGATCATAAAACAAACTTTTAATATTATAATGTTTTAGGAAAAGGCAGTGTTTTGTTATTTTTAAGACTTTCCAAATTTATTTTTATACACTTTTGCATAAATATCAGAATTTAATCAAGTATATTACAAATGCAATTAATAAAGCATTAAATATCTTTAATTAATATATTCGAGTATAAAGTATTGGAAAATAATAAACCGTCAGAAAGTTAAACAAAAAAAGCAGTCATAATAAATCAGAAATAATACTATCAATACCAAGGATACTGTAAAGATTTTTTTCTTTTTTTCGTGTGCACGTTTATTGTTCGCATAAATTTCTGCTTTAATGGTTGTAGTTAAAATAGAAATGATTTGTGAAAAAACCAATATTTATTTTATACATTCTACATTAACTTTTGGCTAGCTCTATTGTTTCCTGCTCCATTGGTTCACCTTGAAACATTGATAATGATTCATCATCATCTACATCCATCAATTCCATTGAATCACATTCGTTTTTACACACAGTACTATCTACTATCAAAGAGTCATTTTCTTTTACTTTACAAGTAGATTTTGTCTTATTACCTTCAATGTCTTCTAAATCATGATTCTTGTTAGAAATTAATTTTTCTTTTATTGTTGATTGACAATTAGTATTTGATGCATCATTTTTTACTTCTTCTATCTCCACGGGTGTTGACAGGTCATGTACTTTTCTTAATTTAGGTTCAGAATCTTTAGGTTCTTCTATAATAGGAATTGGGTCAGGTACTATGGATTTCATAACTTTGCTGTCATCTTCTAAAGCTTCCACTATTGTAACACCACTCTTATCAGTATTAGAATTATTAATATTTTCTGTGATATCACTGCTTTTTGAATCTGGATCTTCGATAATCGGTTTTACATCTTCTGTTGTTAATTCTGTAGCTTCAATATTTTGTTTCGCATGCTCAGTATCTGAAATTTCATTAGTAGAGGTATCCATTGGGATATCTTTAGAATCTTCTATGTTTTCTAACATTCCTGAAACCATAGTATTACTTGTCATTAACGAGGTATTTGTACACTCTTCAGAAGTGGCTGTAACATCTGTCTCCAATTCATATGATTTTACAGATGTACATCTTATCTCTTCTGAATTGTCAACGGAAGAAGAATTTTCAATACTTTTATTTTCTAAAGTTAATACTTTTCTACCATCTATGCTCTGTATATTCCTGTGAACATTTTCTTGTGCGTCTGAAATATCAGATTCTGAATTTAATTTTTCATCCTCTTTGTCAATATCCGTTTTTGTAATATTTTCTTCTTCCGTGTTTGGAATTGTAGTGTTATCTGTGGTTATAATTGTCTTCAATTCAGAGCTTGTTTTTAATTCTTCAGTTGTTATGGGATTAGTTGGTTCATCCTCCGTATCCATAACCAATGTACCACTGTTTATTTTATCTTTTACTTTAGAATCATCTAAACAAAATTTGGGTATTTTCGAATCGCCCAATGAAAAGTCCTTAGCTTGAAAAGTTGTTTGTAATTTTTTTGTAGAATCTGTTACATCACTATCCTCACCTTCTAAATCTAAACTTGGTTGTGAACTCGTATCTTCATTCATAATAGCCTCTGGTATGTCATTAACAATACCTGAGGCTTCAGTATTTATCGTAGATAAGTTTTGCATACCTGGAGTAACAGTTGAATCCTGTGGCTGAACTTGAGAGGTTAGATTTGTGACGGATGAAAATTCAGAGGAAGTTTCAATGAAATTAGATACCACACCCTCTGATCTCGACGAGGATAAAGTACCCTTTTCTTGATTCTCATCCGTTCCAAATACACTTTTGACTACTGTTGCTGATGGAATAACGGTTTGCAATAGAGATGTTTCATTTTCCACAGTATGTACACTTATGGTTACGGTGGAAGTACAATCTTTTTCCCAATATTCCATTTCAACATCTTGAGGTGGTTGTGTTACAGGTGCAGCCTCATCTACGGAGCCATTGACCATACTGTCTCCATTTTCACTGCGTCGTGCTATTGGGCCAGGTTCTCTCGTAGATACTACCAATATGTTTTTCTCAATAGCACGCATGAACTTGTCTACACGATTATACTCTTTCCTAGGTGCAGTTAAAAGCTCACAGATTCGTTGAACAGTAAATGGTGCATTAGCAAAGGATTCTAGTCGTTCCAGAAGATTGCTTTTCATTGTGTCATAATTAAAGTGTTCAACGTTAGGACAAGGTGCAAGTTCCAAAGTTGGACAGCTTTCGTAAAAATCTGTCATTACACGAGTTAATTTTTCTCTAAAAAGTGTTTTTATCATTGACCACTGATAAACCGGATCACCTGTTTTGGCGACCCAACAAAGATAGTCTTCCAATTCTCGCGGTATCTCAGTTGGTCGCATTTTCTGAAATTCGTCGAGAGCCTGTAATACCTCCTCCAAATTTTCCATCTTCCTCGCCTACTACACCCCTCCACCTCCTCCGTTTAACCAACAATCGAAATCAAGAATTTGCGTAAATTACTTCCTGAAACCTTCTGTGAAACTTCTTACGAGAAACAACGAAAAACGCAAACACACCGGATGCAAAACAGCAACAATGAAGGGGAGGACGGAGTAATCGCAGGAATACCAACTTATTAAGAACAAATGTTACTAGCGTCTCTCGTAACCAAGTATTTCGATTTATTCAAAATAATTACATAATCGTTATTACGACTACTGATTGGATATTTTTGTATTCGTCAACGAAAATTTTCAAAGATGTAATTGCGCGCGCGCGCGATCTTTCTTTCTAATTATTTATAATTTAAAAATTTAATGAATAATAAATTGGTAATCTATCTTCGTGAGAATTCTTCTTTAAAAATATATTTATAAAACAAATTTTTATTTAATATTTAAAGAATACTATTCTCTATATATCGATTAATTTTTTTTATTTCTATTTTAATAAAATCAATAATGTACGTTACGCGCAAAATGTGCATTCTATTATCCTCACATGATCGATCTATTTTTAGTAGAGGTATAAACCGTTTTATTTTTAAACTTGTATGATTATATACATGAATAAATTGGAAATGAAACATTTTTGATTACACATGCAATTTATATTTCAAATTGTATAGATTTAAAAAATTCTTTCATCACAGCGTTGTTGTTATTATTATTATTGCATTATGTACTTATTATAATATTTTTAGTTCATATAATCAGGGTAAAAGATTTTGTACACTTTATTGAGATATTCTTAATATAAGTTTTGACAGTATATTAAATAGCAATAAAAGAGTAATACATCATATATTAGTAAAAGTGCACAACATATAGATATATAAATATAGTACGCATCATCTACAATCACATATGACACAATATTTTAGTAATGCAGAAATTGATTTGATATTTTTGTGATTTTGTAAGATCATTTAATATGTGTATATATTTATATGTATTTATATAAATATTTATAACGATATAATATTGTTATTTATAATATTTATAATTTTCTGTCATAAGTTATCCTTTAAGTACTCACTTAGTGTACAACAATAATCTTATGATTGCGCGTTCGAAAGTCATAGAGGTCCCATTCGTATTTCAGTCTTGACGCATATGGATCACATCTATGGTTCACGGTTACTATGATCTTTACTACAATGATCCACAACGTTGTCTATGTCTCTTTCAAACACACAATAATTATTTGTTGTTGCAATTTATTGAATAACTTATACAAAATCGAAGTATAACTTCTTGTATTTTCTTTAAAACGTGTGATACTTTTTAAATGTTATAGAATACAATTTGTTGAAGATTTAATTATGACAAATTTAAAACTCATTTTTTCAATTAGTACTGCAAAACTCTACAAAATTACATAGATATTCAACATTTCAATTACATCTCATAATGGAAGAACAATTAACATTAATTAATTATATAAGTATATTTAAATATAAAAAATCTCTTGTAATCAAAAAGAAGTAACAATAATTAAATAAAAGTATAAGTTATAATAGAATTTAAGTAATCTATATGATTATTCTAATGCTACTGCATTAATTTTTTGTACCAAATAAATAAAATATAAATAACAAAATATTAACTTGGGGCACAAAATTTTTATTGCACGTAATAATGTGCATAATTCTTAGAGATTAAGCGTGTAATAATCTATTTAATATGTATACATATTGCATCATGGAAAAGATCATAGTAACAACAAAATTGCATATAAGTTAATTCAATATCATTGAAAACTTATTTTTAATGATCATGTAAATTCACCCTAGACAGATCTTAGTTAATTACAACTATCCAATAAATTTGTTATTAATAATGAATTTATGAATTTATGGAATTAAGCATTAAACCACATAAAATTACTTTATATTTCTGTTTCCTTTTTTTTTTTTTTGAATATTTAAACATCCACAACCATTTTTTTATGAATGTCTGTATTACCAACAACCTAGAAAAATAATTTCATTGGTAATATGAATAAGAAATGTTGATTTTACATGTAAATGTAATTTCTTACCGAACAAAATTCTTCAAAGCTGATCTTGCCATCTTCATCTTTATCAGCAAATAATATTGTTTTATCAACAATTTGCTGTAATTGTGTATCTTTTAAATTATTGCCTACCATCATTTTCAATACTTGAAATAATTCTCCATTACTTATAAAGCCATCGTTATCCATGTCATAAATTCTGAATGCGAATCGTAATTTACTTTCTTTGTCACCCTGTAGAATTATATGTGTATATATATATATATACATATACACACCCAAGGCGATATCAGAGAATAAACTATACATAATTAATGCATTTCATAACATAAATTTAACAAATGCTAACCTTAACGCTAAATTGTGAAACACCATGAATAAATTCTTTAAAATCTACTTCACCATTGCCATCCGCATCAAAAATATCGATGACACGTTGAACTAAAGGGTTTTGTTGTAATTCAGGTAAGGACATGAATTCATCGATACTAAGTGCACCACTGTTGTCCAAATCTAGCTTCCGAAAACGTTTTCCCAATCTTCTAATTTCATCCACATCAACTAAGTCATCAAGCATATTTCATAAGAATATTATTAATTCAATATTTTCTACCATATTAAAATAAATTTATATATTGGATACAAGTAACTATCAATCATAATTAAATGCATATATGATTTCAAAATGAAATATGTGATTTGCATTCTGATATTTGTACTAAATTTTATTGAAATGAATATTTATGAATATATATATATATATATATATATAATGCAAGTTATTTCTAAAAAGAAAATGCAATATTTAATAAAATAAATTATATGTCATACTAATAATTAAAACTTATTTATTTTCAATTGTAAAAGCAAAGCGTCAATATTAGAACATTAACATAAAACATAAACATTAATATTAAAATTTAATTATTGACTTACAGTTAGAGCACAATTCCATAGGCAGAGAACTTTCGTTACCCTATAAAAATACGTAATTCAAGTTTAACGAGTATATATATTTAAAGTGCAATGAAATATTATGCAAATATATATATCATAATGGTATTTTTATAAGTATTATATTCTTTTCTCTATGAAGTTCAAATTCAAGAAGTTCATATAGAAAAATGATAAATATATTTATGAATTTGTATATGGTAAATCAATCGTGAATATTATATTAATATAGAGTATATTTAATTACCATTGTGAATTTATAATGTTATTAATTTATTTTGTAAATATTAGTGCAGGAATTAAAGTTGACTATTAACAGCAGGTTAAACTGTCTGGCAAACGACCAAAACTAGCTAAAAGCATAAAATAAGAAATATAGATAGTGATGTATCAAGATTTTGTTGCATTTACTAAATATAAAGATATGAAACGCACCCTGGTAGGAAAGAAACGAAGAAACTTTTCATTAAGAAAGAAGAACAATTTTCAATTACCAAAATAAAATAAATAAAAATAATTAAAATTTAAATAACTGAATATTTATTGTTTTTATCTTATTTTAAATTTACGCGCTTTCGTGCATCGTACCTTCAGAAGGGATTTATAGATGTTTGATTGGTTGAAGCTTTTAGAGGTTTGATTGTTGCATATTTACAGACGTCTGATTGGTTAAAGATTTACAACCTCTATTTATTCGTAAGTATACAATCTAGATCAGAAGAATTATCTATAAAAATTGTGATTTAAATACTATTTTCCTTTTTTAAAATAAATTTTCATTAAAAATGAAACCAACATTTTAAATGAAATAGAAAGTAATGCATTAAAATGCAAGTAGTATAAAAAATATTTTACTAATTTTCATTGGTTCAAATAGATGACGCATCCTGTAACTGATGTTCTACTTGCGCTCGTTGAACTTTCGTTATATATTTTTATATATATAGTATATTAAAAATCTACAGAGCAGCTGTAGGAAACTTACAGCATATTCCTTCTATATTGCATCTTAATACCAAGGAAGAAAAAATGGAAAGGAAAATTATAATTTATTGAATTTCTAAAAATTATTTATAAAACTTTTTAATATTCGAATATTCTACGTGTTCAAAACAGGGTATATTTTATGTATATATTAATATATATATAGTTTAAGTTTCAACGCGACTTATGATTAATCAAAAAAGTATCTGTGTAAATAGTGACAAGCTGATAGTGAACTACATTTGTGATAGTGATAAAAAGTTCACGTGAATGGAATTCATTACTGTCATGTAGTACAATGACGTATAAACGTCAGGAATATATAAAGTACTTACTTTTTTTTGACTATTATCATGGGATCCAGATTAAGGTAATTCGAAGATTTGTATTATTTACATTATTCTATTATTAAATAACAATCTAGTATCATAAATAAGAATTTAATCATTTATAATAATGCATACACGAATAAATAGTATATATATATACATATATTTTGTCTATACATCGAGATCGTTTATACTTTCTATAACAAATATTTTTTATCAAAATCTAACTTTAAATAGCTTATATTATTTTTACTTATATGCAATTAGACTAATGTAAGTATTATAGATCAAATTTTATTTAAAAATGGATAAATCGTGTCATCATACCAGATATTCTACAGACAGATGGTAGAAATAAATTTATTGATATTTACATTATTTAACTAATATCTTTATTTTTAGTTGTACTATTTATTTTACTATTATATGTATTCAAAATATAGAGTCATAAGTCAAAGCGATTAACTCTGCTTTTACATTTTTCAAAAGTTCGTATTAATACTTCTATTGTATTGTATTCAAATTAAATTGCCCTGACAATTGGTTAATAATATTTTAATTGATCAATCTTTATTAAATATAAAGTTTTTTGGTATAAAAGCATTGTATACTTTAGAATTCAAATGAAGATAAAATAAAATAAAATAGATTCACTTCGTTCAATATTTATTTATATGTATTTTTCAATCTCTCATCTTTCTTTAATCTTAATGTTATATTATATATAGCATTTGTTATGTTTTCAGGGAGGACGTTAAGCAGTTATTTGAATGTTTTTGTGAAATTGCTGCACCTGTTAGCAACAAACAAGCTTGGATTCTACAAAAATATCCAAGTTCTTTTTCAGATGAAGAGATCTTGAAGTCAGTCCCTAAATTTGCGTATCCCTGTGAAATAGAAAAGTAATGTATAAATACATATATATATATATATATATATATATTCTTAATATTTCTACAGATAGAATAAGTAATAAATAAATAAACAACACACCCTTCCACTTCAATCCTTTATATNATATATATATATATATATATATATATAATGTTTCTGTGTTTGTGACATATTGATTATTTAAAAAAATATTCTTTTTAATATTGATTCTCTATGTTAACTGTGCTATTATTATATTGTTCTTAGTTTACTGGTGCAGCACTTCTCATTTGTGCTTACTAGTATAGATTCAAAGTGGACCTTTGGTTTTTGTCGGCATGATCCAAAAACAGAGACCGCATTAGTGGTCTTAAGTGCATTGCCATGGCATGAAACATTTTATAAGTTAGTATTTTATCTATATTTAGACGAAAAACAAAATATATATATGTATTATGTGTTATCTTGTAATCATTTTATTTGTTTTTTAAATAGTTTTAAATATAACGTGTTTTTCTTATATATTTAGATTATTAAATCATATTGCATCTTTAACAAATAATGGAAGTGGGGAAGATCTTTGTAAATTTCTTGAAAAGGTACACAGCTGCGGTGTTCCAATACCTGGGAATTCAATATCTATACCAATACCAAGTCTTAATTCTGTAAGTTATACAAACTTATAATTTTCATATTAATTGCTAATAATATTGAATTTATATTTTATATAAAATTTTAAAAATGATTATTAAAAACTTTAAATTTATAAAATCTTCGTACATTTATTTTTAGAATTTTGTTTGCCAAAGTCCTAAACAATTTCAATTACCTAGTATTCCAGAAAATGTGAGTAATTATATGTACATATTTTATTAATATAAATTAGAAAAATAGTTATAAAGTATACATATGATGAAGAAGCTATATTACTTTATATATTTTACATATGTTTACAGAGAAATTTGACAGAATATTACAGTGCTGTAGATGCTCATAATATGATGGTAGTTTTCGCGTCTATGCTATATGAAAGGCGTATTATTTTTACTTCCAAACGTCTATCAAGGCTAAGTGCATGTGTACAAGCATGCAATGCTTTAATTTATCCAATGATTTGGCAGCACATATATATCCCAGTACTTCCATTATCTTTAATGGATTATTTATTAGCACCAATGCCATTTCTGATAGGTGTACCTGCTCCAACACTTCAGGTAATTATTACTTGATTATATTTTTAATTCATATCAAAAAAGGCTTTAATATAAAAACATTTTATAATTTTTTAATTTTAGAGAGTTCACAAAAGTGATTTAGGTGAAGTAGTTATTTTAGATGCTGATAATAACACCATTGAGTCTCCTTTTCAAGATTTGGAATCTTTACCTCAAGATGTAGTATGTATAAATACTTATTTATGTATTTCAAATAATAAATCTATTTAAAGGAACTATAGTTCATTTTTAAAAATAAATAAAAAGTATGTTTACTTCAGGTAACAAATTTAAAAAAAGCATTGCGTAATAGACCTGCCTTACTCGGGGATGGAGTATCAAGAGCATTTTTACGAGCATTAGTACAACTGACTGCAGGATATAGAGAAGCATTAACTTTGCAACAAGGAGAGCGTATCACGTTTGATCAAAATGCATTTGTAGAAAGTAGACCATCTTCTATGCAACCTTTTCTACGAAAAATGTTAGAACTTCAAATTTTTCAACAAGTATGTGTAACTTGTAAGTTTTTTACTAACAAATTTCCAAATGCTGGATCATAACAATTTTCAAAATTATTTGTATATCTTAATGTATTAATTGTATAACAAGGTATTGATTAAAAAACAAAAATACATTTTTTATAATATATTTTTTTTAGCAACTCCATGTGTTATAAAGAAATCAATATTGGAACAATAGAATATTATGTATGTTTTAGTTTATAGAAGAGAGATTAAATATGCTCAATTCAGGACTTGGATTCTCAGATGAATTTGAGATGGAAGCATGCAGTTATTCAGTCAAATCTAGCAATAAATTTATGCAACAATATAGAGAATGGACTTACACCATGCGAAAGGAAAGCTCAGCATTTTTCCGTAGCGTGAAGGATAAAGTAAGTTGTTTGAAAAACAAATTGTTATAATTTGTCTTTTGTTATTCTATTAATTGATAAGTAAATATTCCAATAAAATTTACTTAATCGTAGGCAAATCCAGCTGTAAAATATGCAGTTAAATCTGTAAGTTTAAATAATTTGTACATAGAAATATATTTAATGGTAGAAGTAGTAGTAAAAATAATCATTTACAAACATTTGTTTAAATTTCTAGTTTTAATTTTGCATTAAAATGAAATATAGTTAAAAAATAAAATGTATTTCTGTAAAAATTAATTACAGGTCAAAGATAGAGGAAAAGATATGAAAACTGCATATAAAGGATTGAAGTGGAAGGGTGTGTTGTTTATTTATTTATTACTTATTCTATCTGTAGAAATATTAAGAATATATATATATATATATATATCTTTATTAAATAATTATTAACAAATATTTTGATTTAGGACGATCAAATAGAAGTGAGAATAGTATGAGATTTCATCAACCAAGATCTGCGCCTAGTTCGCCTACACTAGACAGAAATCCTATTGGATTTACAGCACCACCTAAGTCTCCCAATGGATTTACTGCTACAACTAGTTATAGAAAGGAATTACGTTTGCGTAATAGCAATTTTACAGACCCGAGGTAAAAATTATATTTTTTCAGCAATACGAAAATACCATTTAATAGATCAATAATTATATAATAAAAATATGTAATACTTTTATTAAAAATGCGTGTTTTATTTATCCTAACAGAAAACAATACTCACCATTAAGTCCAAGTTCTCCTGATGAATCGGAACCACCACCAGAACGTATAAATATAGATCTTATGCATGAACTTCGGGATGTAATATATCCAAATACACCACCTGTGGATAGAACTGTAAGTAATTTATTCAATAGTATTTTGTTTTGTCTAATGAAAACTTTTGGAGAAGTTATAAAACTTTAAAACTCTCTTCTTGTTTCCACGATTTAATTGAACTATACAGTTTAACATAGACATATATATTCACTATCACTTTGAGCATATTTAATGAAAAATAATACAGGTAATAGCATGATGCATGTACATAACATTATATGTCAATTATTCTACTTCCACAATTTATTTATTTGTCTTCTTTTTAAATAAAAATTAAAGTATAAATTAAATAAATCTTTGATTATACATTTTTGTAATACTTCTTATGCTTTTGCGTGAATGTTAAATGTTTATATATATTTGTTATTTATTCGTTTGCAAATTTATTGTGCTATTGTGATGTATTACATGTTATCATTGTATGTAAGTAATACATTTTTCATAAAAATAAAATCAGCATAAAGCTATCACAGAAAATGAATAAAAATGAATAAAAAAATCATTACACTAGTGTTCATAAAAATACGTATCTGTGTAACGTGAATCTATCTCAATTATTCCTTTACATGATCTTCAATATTTGTATTACATGTTCTTGCAAAAATGCGTGCTATTACTGAGAGCTACATGAAGACACATTTTTGAAACACATTATAATTCAATGCATGCAATAGCATGAAATCTTGTAAATGTATATATATTTATATATATGAAAGAAATAATTTATGCGAATATTTATTTTATTTGTATATTTAATTTCATTTAATATATATTTTAACTCATTACAAATAAACGTGTCTCATGCACCACCTTTCAGTTGAAGCCAGTGCGCAGTTTAGACAGCTTGAGATCTGCATGGAGTGGGCATTCACGACATGGCCCTCTACCTCGTACTATTGTCAGAAACACTCATGAAATATCCCCTCCAAAAATTACTTCATCTTGCATCCAACCAACATCCACCATGAATGATACAATTGATCAATGTAATTCTTCAATGGAAGCATTACAGATAAATATGAACAAACCTTTTAGTAATGATACATTGTTTGATAAATCAAATAAAATTACTTCTGAAACAGATTCAGAAGCATGTCTCATGCATAGTTCATCCTCTGTACATGGATTATCTGCACAATCTAATTTTTTACGTGATTTGCATACATGTAACGAATGGATTACTCCTGCTATTAATGTTCCTCATTATTTACAAAATGACATTAAACAGCAAAAATCGCAATCTAAAATTCATTCACAGAATCTTACTAAAATCGATTATAAAAATATTTTTACAAATATCGATTCAGTGTTGAAAAAACAGAATGACAATATAAGTGATAATTGTATTTTAACTACTAATTCTTTTCAAGAAACTGAGGATGATCCTTTTGATACAAGCAAAGTGTTTATTCCTTCCTAT
The DNA here is from genome assembly GCF_001313835.1 of Polistes canadensis. Classification (NCBI taxonomy): domain Eukaryota; kingdom Metazoa; phylum Arthropoda; class Insecta; order Hymenoptera; family Vespidae; genus Polistes; species Polistes canadensis. The sequence goes on along the minus strand of NW_014569700.1, from coordinate 272,272 downwards.
TTACAAAAACCATTGTTTCATTCCACAAATCCATCTTTATCTACTAATTCTGACATACCAATCCATCCTGTAAGTACTACATCCTGTTCTGCACAAGCTAAGGTAAACATCATAGTTCATTGTTGCTACTATTTATATTTATATTTTTCTTCATTAAGTTGAAACACGTAGTACTTACGTTTTATGTTAAAATTATACAATATATTATATGTGAAATTTTTGTAAAATAAAAATTTTCATTATTAGTATTTTTCCAAATTATTATGCAAGAATTAAATTGTATATAGATACATTGCATTATTGTCTTACGTGATTGATGTACAAGAGTATATCACTGAAAATATTTGTGTTTCTGTAATGTATATTATTTCTTTTTTTCTTTTTTATTTTTACTTTTTGTTACAGAGTTCACCAGAAGTGCCAGATTTAATCAGATTAGATTCTACGAATAGCAACGATGATTTTGATCCATTACTCTCTAAATCTTCAGTATTTTCTAATACAAAACAAATGACACAATCCTTACATATTCCAGAAATGGGTGAAGGTCTAAGTAACCCTTTATATCCGTATTTTCAACCCTTACACAGTGGAAAAGATGTACAACATTCGCATAAACCTTCTGATAGTGTTGGTGATTTGGATCTATTGCAAGCATATGGTTTAGATTTTGATAAATTTAGTGTAACTAATGGTGCATCGCCAACAAAAAGTTCAGTAGTATCTACACAAAATGCACCTGGAAACAGTATTAAAAATATGGATAATGCTTTTAGCTTATCGCTCGGCACATCTACAGTTAAATCACAAAATAATTGGACAAAATTTGAATAGATAAAAAAGATTAGAATTCGCATATCATAATTGTATATATCTATATATATATATTTATCTGTTTTTGTTATTTATCACTATATATCTGCAGCATAATTTGTATATTTTCTTTTGGAGAGATAATTGATGCAAATGTTCATAATAATATTATATTAGAACATGGATTATTGTTACTTTCATTGATAGGAAGTGTATCATTCCTATCCTGATGCACAATTATGAATTTAATATATCTATTTATATGAAAAATTTCTTGTAATCTAATTGTTTAGAAAAATGCTTATTTGTACATAACTACAAAATTTTATTATTATTATTATTTTTTCTGTTATCTACAATTAAATCATTTTTAATATGTATATAATTCGTTCTCATAAATAACCCTCAAGAGTTTTAATCTAAAAGTATTATAAATAAAATCAGCTCAGGGAAACAAGCATTGTAAGCAAGGCAGATTCACATACATCAGTTTAAAGTTTGAATTTTATACGATAATTAAAAAATCATAAAAATTATCCAATTCATATTTTAAGATTTATTCTAAAGAAGTGATTTATAGTGATGTAATAATTTAATCATATAAAATATATACTACGTATTATAAATAATGATGTCATACATACATACATAAAAATAATTTTTCACGTATAACATATTTGAAAAATTCCGAAAAATTTTCTGATGAGAAATATTTGTTATTTTATATATATATATATAGCTAAATATTATAATAATTTAATTATTCAATAGTAGTTTATATGTCATATAACTCCTTAAGGGCATAATTTTAATTGTAAATGTATTATTTAATAAGCACATTGTAAGCTAACTTAGCTGCAGATATTGGTAGAAATGTATCAAGCAGAACAAATTAAATTTAGTAAATTTTATTATTTAGATTCTTGTTAGATTTTCATTATAACAATTTTAATAATCGTTATACATTACTGGCAATGCTTTATGAATAAAAAAGTATAAAAAAATAAATATAAACTGATTCTAATAATTTATTTATATAGTTGAGACATTTAATGTATATACCCATCAAAAAAGAAATCTGCTTTGTCCAGCGTCAATGTCTTATTATTTGTTTTATGAAATTAACAAAGTAATGAATTCCAACATATATCTATTTTAATATTGTTTTATTAATTTATTTTTGAAAAATACCTTTGGCCCATGTTTATATATGCGTTTTTTTGTAAAGCAATAAATATGTTATAAATATCATATTAACACATTGACAGCCGGCCCCGCAAAAACGCGCAATTCTGAGTCTGTCATTTGAGCGCCGGCCCCGCGAAAACGCGGATTTCTAAGCTATTTAGTGATTAGAAACAAGTGAATAAGGCCGGCGCTCAGGCCTTAGATGTCTTTTATGTCGCCGGCTGTCAATGTGTTAAATTTCTCCCTAGTTTACTTTAATACTTTTTCGAAACGCAAATTGCGTTGGGTTTAAGAGAACATTTTGTTTGTTCTTCTCTACATATTTATGGATTATGTGAAAATATATAAGCTCTTCAGTACTTGCCAAAGATCGTATGCATACAAATGAGCTTTTACTATTATTTAAGAACGTACAAGCACATGACTTGTTTCTAGCAATAGTAACACATTTATCTAGGATATATTTCATTATGAAATTAAATGCTCAAATAAATAAATAATACATAAATAAATTCTAAAGACTATGAAACTGAAAGTAAATTTTCGATATTTTGTACAGCTTTTACTGCATCAGCTATTTTTTGTAATTCTCCTTCACTATTAGTCAGTTTTTCTTCATTGCTCTTTTGTACATCGAGAGGTACTTTAGTATAATAGTCATTAACAGATATAGCTTGTTTGATTTTCTGTACGGTTTCCATTAATTGTATTTCTTTCTTTTTAAATTTTTCTAATTCTTTTTTTGGATCAATTATACCCTGAGTAAAAGAAGAAGTATTATTATTGCGCATTTTGTATATAATCATAAAGATATAAGTAATATTATTTTATAAATACCTGTAACATTACGTGTATTTGAAGTTTATCGGTTATTGTAACAATAGCACATCCCAAAGGAGGTTTCTCTGAGCTAATTGTGGAATTAGCTAAAGTTTCTATTAAGCTTTGATATTTCATAATTTTACATATTAGATCATAATCATCACACTTGAGATATCCCTCAGCTTTTAGTTTATTTGGTAGATTATAAGTCGCTCGTGCTGATCTTATACTTTTTATTATTTTTTGCAAAAAATCAATGTCTTTTTCTATTTCATGATTTCTCCATGGACACTAATGAATAAGTATTAGTAAATATTGAATATTATTAAATACCGACACAAGCTTCAAATAATATTTTATATAATATACTGTCATTATCATTACCTCTATGATTTCAGGATAAGGACTAACACATATGCTTGGGTAAGATTGTTTTTTACGAGGTAAACGTTGATAAAGCTCTTCCGTTATAAATGGCATGAAAGGATGTAATAATCTTAATCCGACATCAAGAGTTTTGAATAACACCTTTCTTGCTTGCAATTTACGTTCATTATCATTGCTTTGAAATATTGGCTTGAGGTATTCCTACAAAAGATTTATTATTGTATTATTTGAAAAAATGAAGTATTTTTTTTTAAGTAATTATAGTATTATAAAAAATGCTCACCAAGTAAACGTCACATAAATCATATAACCACATATTATAACATGCAGTTGTTGCTGTTGTAAAATCATATTGTCTCATAGCTTCATTGCAAGTTTTAACAGCATAACTTACTCTTGAAAGCATCCATAAATCTACATTTGTTTCTTTACCAGTTAACTGTAAATATTGTTTTGTAAATAATTTATCAATTGTATAAAATTATATTTAAAAAAGAATGTGCATAATCTTTTGGAAAAAAATCGATAGTAAAAAATGAATAAAATATTAATGCTTACTTGAGAATTATTATTGCTATTCTTATGATCTTCACATGTACACTGTGGTAGCATTGTATTTTGTTCTATACGAAAAGCAGCCTTTTCATGTTCGTTAAAGGTTTCCATGTGATTATACCAACGATATAAATGTGGATAATTTGAAAATTGAACATCTATTGAATTAAAAATGTTATAAGTTTTAACGTCAGCTTGAGATGGCGTATATCCATCAAGATATGGATAATCTTCTAAATAATGATTTAATGCATCTTGTATGCATTTTTCATTTAAAGTTGATTGATACCAATTATTATCACCAATCATAGTAATTCCATTCTAAATAAATTAAATTATATATTAATAAATGAATTCTTTTAAAACGATTTATCAATAATATCTTACCGATTGAGGTTCGTCATAATTTAACTCAGTACCTAAGTACATCAATGAAAATTTAATAGCATTCCAAATTTTATTGCAGAAGAATCTATAGCCTTGAACGCGAAGAATATCTAGATTGATATCACGACCTTGTGTAGTATAAGCACAAAGAGCAAATCGTAAAGCATCGGTTCCACATTCAGGTATGCCTTGTGGATAATCCCGCTTCTGTCCTTCGATAGCTCGTTTAAGTTCATTTGGATCTAAATTTGAATCTAAGAGTTGCTTATGAAGGTTCTGAAAAATGATATTCATTTAAATAATATTCTTATTAAATTTCATTTTACTGTCATACTAAATTTTATAATACCTCCAAAGATATTCCTTTAATCACATCCATGGGATCAATTACATTACCCAGAGATTTGCTCATTTTCCTTCCATGAGCATCTCTTACCATAGCATGTAAATATACTTCCCTGTTGAAACACATTTTTAAAGATTTATGAATAATTTATGAATAATTTATGAATAATTTATAAATATCTATAATACGTACTTGAAAGGTAATTGTCCTAATAATTTTTGCCCTAGAAATACCATTCTAGCAACCCAAAAAAATAATATATCATGTCCAGTTTCCAATAATGTACCTGGATAAAAAGCTTTCAGATCTTCTGTCTGTATAAAATTATAATTTGAATAGATAATTCAATTTCCTTTTTTTTATTTATTTATTATTTTTCTAACAAATATCGTGGTGTATTATAATTTACTTACATTATCAGGCCATCCAAATATAGAAAATGGAAATAGACCAGATGAGAACCAAGTATCTAAAACATCTGGATCTTGTTCAAGAATAATGTCATTAATATCTAGACCATATTTCTTAGCTGCTTTTTCTTTAGCCTCGTTTTCAGAATGAGCACTAACCCAATACGTATCATCTATCTAATAAAATGCATTATGCATTAAAATATATTGTGAAATTTATTTCATTTATAGTTCTGTAAGATATTACATCTTTTCTGTACTCACAGTGTTATTTATATTTTTAATAAGATAAGCAGGAATACGATGACCCCACCACAATTGTCGAGAAATACACCAATCTCTGATACCATCCATCCAGTGATACCATGTTTTTTTATATTGTTCAGGAATAATCTTTAACTTACCATCTTGTACTGCTTTCATAGCTGTCTTAGCCATTTCATCGCATTTAATATACCTATTGAAAAACCAATTTTACTATTAAATATAATTTTTTTGTAGAATGTTTATTGTATAATCAATTTACCATTGTGGTTTTATAAGTGGCTCAACCACATCTTTGGATCGACTACATATTGGCACAACCATAGGATTATCTTTAATTTCAATAAATAATTCCTTTTCCTTTAATCTTTTTAGAATTGCTTTTCTAACTTCAAATCTCTTCATTCCCTGCAGTTTTAAAATATATATTTGTTTTAAAAGAATTTCTTGTTTAATGTTAAATATATATAAAAATATATGTAAAATACCGTGAATTCTCCATAATCACCAATAATATTTCCATTGTCATCAAAGATAGTAATAAACGGAAGATTATGCCGTTTCCCAACTTCGTAGTCGTTTGGATCATGAGCTGGTGTAATCTTTACAGCACCTAAATTTAATTAATTTTAATAAAAATATTGTACAAAAATTAAATAAGTGAAAAAAATACAATAAGTTGCACTTACCAGTACCAAACTCCATTTCAACGAATTCATCCGAAATGATAGGTATTTTTCTTTTGCAAAAAGGATGCTGTACAAATTTTCCAATATATTTAATATAGCGTTCATCTTTTGGATGTACTGCAATTGCAGTATCTCCTAACATCGTCTCAATACGAGTTGTTGCTACAATTATTTTATCTGTGGAGTTTTCAATCTCATATGCAAAAAATACTAACACACCAAATTCAACCTTTTCTTTATAACCAGGAATAGACAACAAAGTGCGGCCAGTCAATTCCATTTTATCAACCTACAAAACATTGTTGTAATATACAAATATATGTAATATGCAAATATAATTCTTATAAAAACTCACCTCAATATCTGATATTGCACTTTTCAAACTGCAGGACCAATTGACAAGACGATTACTTCTGTAAATTGTGCCATCATCGTGAAGTCTTATGAAAGCTTCAGTTACAGCACGACATAATTTTGGATCCATAGTAAAAGAAGCACGATCCCAATCAAAGGAACCACCTAATTTTCTTAATTGTGTATAAATTCTATCTCCTTTTCTAAAATATAAATTTTTTAATATAATAAATAATTACATAATGGTTCCAAGAGATGATAATTATTAAATCATAGTTAATGACTTATTATACATACTCATATTTCCACTGCCAAACCTTTTCAATAAATTTGTCTCTACCAATATCATGTCGAGTTTTTTGCTCTTCTCTCCAAAGTTTCTTTTCTACGACTACTTGAGTTGCAATACCTGCATGATCACAACCTGGATTCCAAAGAGTTGTGCACCCTTTCATGCGGTTCCTAAGTAGATTAAGTTCAAATGAAATATATAATTTCATTTAAAAGTTGTAATAAGAAAAAAGTTTACCATCTTGTAATAGCATCTTCAACTGCATTAGTTAACGCATGACCAAGATGAAGAAAACCAGTTATATTTGGTGGTGGTATTACCATTACAAACTTTCCTTTAGGATTTATTTCTGATATACTTTTTCTCTGTAATAATTAATAATTAAAATAACAAAAAGATATAGAATATATATAATAATAATAATATTAAATGTTTATACTCCATATTCAGGTTTAAAAAATCCTTGTTTTTCCCACCAGGAATACCAAGCAGCCTCTACATATTGTGGGCTATATGTATCAGGCATTGCACCAGTAACATCTTTTTTTTCTCCCACTGGTGTGTCTATAGTATATAAGGCAGTATCCTTACTATCCTTTTTCTTATCAAGTTTCTAGATATCATTAATAAATAATTAGTAAAAACTTCGATTTATGTAATAATGATACAACATGATGAAGACAATTTACAATTTCATTGAATTATCTAAACACATTTATATTCATGATATTCATGTAATTTCGTTTCTCTTAAATCAATATTAAGCATTTAAATAAATATGTAAACTAGGTTTATTAGAATATAATTAATTAAAACACCATATAAATTATAAATACCATATGGAAAGAAAAGCTATACTTTAAAATTAATTAAATAATTGACATACAAGGAAGAATGTTCTCACCTCCGTTGTTTCTTTCACTTTAACCGGTTTGTCAGTTAGTTTTTTCTCTTGTTTCTGTTTAAACTTTTCCAGTTTTGCCATTTTTTTAGCTTCTTTTTGCAATTGCTTAGGAGTTTTTTCAGGCACATTTTCGCCGTTATTTAATTCAATCCTAGTGTCAACCATCTTTAAGTCAATAATTCTCCTGATTACGATTTTTGCCTGCTAACTAAGCTGTACTAGTTAAAAATACTGTTTTATAAATAACAAAGTTAACCATGTGCTTTTCACATGCAATCTACCAACAATTTTTCTCTATCAAAACTATCAGACAAATCATCTATATGTAATATGGGGGTATATCCATAGATTAATGCTGTAGTAGATTTTCCGTCAACTTAGAAATATTTTTCTATCAAAACGTAAAATGATACGTTAAAAAATAAATACCTCTTATATGTATATATATTTAATATTGAAAAAAATAGTTAATAATTTATTAAGAACTAAATTTATGATACACTTCTCAATCAAGATATTTTCACGAATGTATTATTTGATTATTATTTATAGAAATAAATATAAAACCTAAACCTACGTATGCAGTTGACCATTATAAATATACATAGTTCGTGCCAAACACATGTAGTCATGTGCAGCCGGTTTATAGCGCGAATCAGGCTAACCTAATAATTCAGTTTAGCTCATAAATTAAATAAACACATTTGATCATAATTTTAATGTTTATATATTAAATATTGTATAAAAAAAAAATATAAAAATGGATCGAACAGGTCCTGGAAATTCTTTGGGAAGAAGTGCCAATTCTCCAAGAAAAAGAATGTCAATAGTTCAATCTTTAAAGAAAAATAGTTCGTAAGTACAATTTTATATATTTATCAATCAAAATGATATTATTTTGTATTTATTTTAAAATATTACCATTTCAGAGGATTAAGTGTGTCTGGGAGATCAAATCAATCTGTACAAATTATTTGTAGAACACCGAGTCATGTTGTCGAAAGTTTTGGATCGGCTTTACCTGTTCTTGTTACAGAAGCTTTAACATTTGTTGATAAAAGTACAGCTGTTAGTGTCAGCGTATCTGCAGATGGATGGGCTTGGCTTATATGCGGTCGTAGAATTTTAGTTTGGCAATGTAAAACTACAATACATGATCCTAAACAAAGAAGAATATATAAAAGTCAATGTCGAGAATTGCAGCTACCTCAAAGCGATCTCGCTCATAAAGCTGAATGTATAGCCGTGTGGTTACCTCAAGGACAACAGGTTCTTTAGATTATCCATTGTTATAAATAGTATTGATAGCTATGTGAGCAGATCAAAGCAATTAACTTCATGGCAACAAATAAGTGGCTCATGTAAAAGAATTGTAATTTCTAAGAATAAAGATAATGTTTATATTCCATTAGGTTCCAAGTTGTATGGCAGTTTCACCGGAAGGTATTGTGCGATTTTGGGCTAGTATAGCTCATGAAGGATCATCCGTAGAAACAAGTGCTGAACTTGCCGGACAAGAAGTTAATTGTTTAACATATATCCCAGGGCATGGTTGTATTTTAGCTACAACCACTTGTACAGTAGCACTTTTACAACCACAATTTATTGGTGGAAAAAATAGTATTATTTGTCGTGTCCTTAGAACAAGTCAAGGATGGTTGGGTGGTATTGGACGTAGAATGACATCCCTTATTTTTGGAGCTATACCACAATCACCAGTTGCAGAAACGGTATTTTATTAATTTTTATTACAGATATAGATAAGATTATAAATTAATGTTGCAATTTACATAATAAGTAAATGATTATTTTTTAGAAACTAGTAAAAGTCGTATGTTCAGGACTTGGAGAAAGAGGATCAAGGGTTTTGATTCTTGCTGGATTATCATTACAGTATTGGTCATTTCCACATAATGAACAAGAAAAAATGGAGTTTGATGAAGATATTAGCCATATGGTTTCACAAGCTTTTCAAAGAAAAGTTTGGGTTAGAATCAAAGAGTTTTTCAAAAATTGCTATTAATTAATCATTATTTGTCAATATATTAATATTTTTTAATTCATAGGAAGCAAGTGCATGTAATCCACAAAGTATGGATACTTGGTTAATTGATATGCAATTTTGCGAAGAAGGAATAGTGTTTCTAATGGCAGCCTATTGTGCTGATATTTCTATGCAAATTTATTTTGCTCTTGGTAAAAAATTTATATTGTCCAATTTTATTACAATTACTTTTTATAATTTTATTATTCATTCTTTAATTTATATTTTCCATTTCACCATGTGTTCTTCTAGGATTAATACCTTTGTCTGGTGCATCTATGGCAAATAGTTTTAAATGGTTTATACCTGTGAAATTTGATTATATTGCCTTCTATAATGTTGATATAGAAACAATTTTACTTTCTCATCGTTTCATACTGTGTGGTTGGGAAGCAATTATATATGATCAATATCATGTTATTGTAGTTAATTGTAAGTGCTCTTTAGAATACCATTACATGTTACAAGTTATACGTAAAGTTATTAAAAGATTTAATTATATTTATTTTTTAGATGCTTCTGAACATGACCAAGATAAAATTGAATTAATTAGAGATAAAGAAGACAGTATCTTGGGAGGAGCTTTATGCTCTGGAACACCAGTACTATTTACAAAAAATATTGGACTTGTTTCTATTATACCAACAGATTTTTCATCGCAAGACTTTAACACGTTCGTTTTTTTTTTTATATATGTTTAATAATTTATATTTGTGTCGAATAATAATTTTTATTTATTATTTACAGGAACTATACAGATACCAATGCTACCATAGATTATAGTTATAAAAATGATCAAACAACACAAAACTTTTCTTTTCTTACAAGTAACGATGAATTGCAAGATATGTTTTATAGTTCTGATGGTATCACACAATTAAGAGCTGCATTCTTACTAAGTTTACGTCAAAATAAGGTACAAAGAACATAATATTGTGACAAATTGAATTAATTATGAAAATATAACGATACACTATTAATATAAAATATTTAATCTTTTAGTCAAAATGCGAAGAAATTTTAACGCAACTATTTCCTTTGCAAGAAGAACCTGTAATGGACATTGATGCAATTCTTGATACACTGGCTTTGAAAGTTGCAAAAGATTTAATTAATGATTATCCAGCGAATGATCCACGTTGGACAAACCATAGGGATTTATGTAATTATTATTATTTTTTAATCTATTTAATTTTTATGTATAAAGTCACTATACTTTATGAATATATTTTTTGTTTGTTTAGCTATAACAATAAATGCTATTACCGCTATTCAAATACCGCATCAATTAGAAGGAAAACAAAAAGCATTAGATCTATTTGTATCATTTTTGAAAGAACATAATTTATGGGATAAAGTAAGTATTGAATTATAACTGGAGTATTTCAAAAATATATTATTCTCATTATAACTTTTATACCCCTTTATAAAGTTTTGTGCAGTAACATACAGAGGAATAATCATGTCTACATCGCATGTTCTTAGCGAATATGCAGAAAAAATAGTTGCTGCTATGACTATATATAATCTTCAAAATAGGTATGTTTTTCTGTTAAATTTTTATCAAAAATAAAACTATGTTTGGTTTATATTAACATTTATTATTTTTTAAGAAATCCAGAACTTATTGATTCTATTATTGAACAAACATTGAAACCTGAAACATATGTCTCCGAAGAATTAACTTCACGTGATATATTTTATCGCGAAGTAAGTGCTGTACATTTATTCTTACCTTGCTTAGTAAACAATGCGACTGAAATCACACTATCGGAAAGACCAACGCACCAAGTTGCACAATATATAATGCAAGTAAATTCTATATTATTGGTAAGTACATATGTAAGATTTTAACGTTGTTTTTTACACATTTTTTCATAGTTTTATATTTTTGTAACAAGGGTACTTTAAATGAAGTAGTAAAATATCGACAATATAATGCTGAACGTTTCGTACCAACAAGATGTTCAAATGGTATAACAGAATATCTTCCTTGGACTGCAGCTTCTGGTAAACATGGTCTTAGACATTGTCTTACCACAATGGTATGTGTATTTAATTTGCTTAAGGAGCTATTCTTTTTAATGAAAATGTGATAATGAATTTTTTATTTTCAACGTGCACAGCATAATATGACCTTAAAACATGGTGTTACTGGAACGAATGATACAACAATTAAAAATGAATTATATGAACAACTGGTTAGTCTTATAGATCTAATATTAGATGGAAGAAAATGTCATTTAGAAAGTATTCGTGGTACTGAGAAATTTGAAGTACTTTTAAAACAATATGAAACAGATAGAATGAATTTGATTCAACCTCTTAGTAAGTATTATTATAAATATTATTTTTATATACTTTATATTAATACAATACGCGTAATTAATTTGTAATATTTTTTTTCAGTAAAGGAAGAACAATATGAAAATGCTGCCATACTTGCTGAAAAATATTGTGATTTTGGATCTCTCATCCAAATTTGCGAATTAACAAATAATAAAAATAGACTTGATAGTTACATAGATAAATTTGCGTCACAAGATTTTGCAGGCTTTTTATTTTCATGGTAAATATATATTTGACTATTTTGTTTCTATTTTGTTATAATAATATTATAGATAATATTTAAAACATGTAATAATTAAAAATAAAGGTACGTGAAAGATGGACGACAAGGACAATTAGTAGAACGATGTAGACGTGGTGGTTCAATTGAGTTGGCAGAAAAATTATCCGAGCATCCCACTTTATCGTGGGTACAAGCAGTGTTGACAGATGAATTAAGATTTGCAGCTAATACACTGCACTCGTTAGCAGTTCAAGAAACTGAATTAGTAACACGCAAAAAAGTATGTATTTGTTATTTTTATAAAGATTGTATCCTAGAAAATGATTTTATATCATTTTGTTAATAGTCTATGTTGTCATTGGCAAAATTGGCACTTCTTGCATCCGATGAACCAGAATATGAAATAAAAGATTGTGTAAAAAGTATCGACAATGAACTAGCTTTAATTGCTCATCAAGAAGATCTACCAACTGGAGTACTCACAACATATGGATATGATATTGAAAAATTGAAAGTATTTACACCAGTGGAATTAATCACGGTATAATAATTAATCCTTTATAATATTTTATATGTGATAAATATTATAATATTAACCAATATTACACTAATTTTGTTTATTTAGCTTTATACATCTGAAGATAATGTCATAGCAAGCGAATATGATTTTAAAAAAGCTTTAGATTTATTAGATTACGTCAAACAAGAAGATGAAAAGTCTTCATTAAGATTGAGAATTTGGGCACGTGCAGCTCGAAGAGATTCATGGGAAACAGTTGATAAAAATCCTAAACAACAAGCACAAGGAACCATATTTTTTAAATTAATGGAACTTGCATATATGATGGGTATGTTATATGATAAAATTGTGAATAATTTTTCCTTCATATATTTACGCTTTCATTGTTATATGTAGGTGGTAAAGTTAAGGAATTTTTACCATCAGTTGATGCACTTCTTATGGAACCCGAATTAGGATCTCTTGCAGCATCCAGTAATTTTCAATTTCTCGTCAAATTATTATACGAATATGCTTATGATAATTATTAATAAATTAATCTGATATCAATATAAATACTAAGTTTGTATTTTTATATACAATAAATAACAATTATATATAAACTGTCAATAAATTTTTTTTATAATTGTTTGAATAACATTTTAAAGTACAAAAATAATTAAAATTGTTAATAATCTATTTTCTTAATATAAGTTATTTGAAAAATATAAATAAAAGAAAGACGAATGTCGAAAGTATTATTGATAATATATTTCTGCTTGCATTATTCTTATAGTATGTACTTTCTATTCTAACAATATATCGCACATGATCTGGTGTTCTACAAGTTAATTCTGGAATGAAAAATATAAATAATTTTTCTAATCATTGAAAATATTTTTCATCTTAATTTTACATCTAATACTTATATGTTAATTGTTTAAGATTTTTTATAATGTAGATAATTTATTCACTTATTACATACCTGCACATTTACGTAAAGAAGTTACATGCTGTACACGATAATATATGTGAGGACACATTTTTTTGTTAGGACAAAGAGTATAATCATTTAATATAATATCCTTATGACCGTCTGCATCTCTACAATATTCATTGTATTTCTTTTTTGTGCTATTGAACTGAATCCAAGAGCATACTGTTATTTCACCATACCCAACGCTATGAAACTAAAATATAATCACATTAATTTATTAAAGAATTATATAGGTATTTAAAAAGAAAGAAAATTTAAAAGAAAGGAAATATACAAACCGTAACAGTTATTTTTTTCGTATTTTTTCTCCAGTGTCCGTGTAATTTGTATAAAATAGATTGTGTTGGAGCTATATAATTTTCCATTTGATTTTTATGATTTTCAGTAGTTACATTTATATTTGGTAAAGGTCTTAATAGCCAATGTACTAAAAATACATTATTATGAATATTTATTACATCATAAGAGTAAATATGATTACAATTATATATACCTGCACTAAAATGATTAATAATATCATCAATTTGCAAAGTTTTAATTAAATGATCTTCTTCTGACATTATAAAAGGTTGAAATAAATATGCATTATACTCCGATGTGTAATATAAGAAATGTACATCTGTGTATATAAAATAATATATCAATATTAGCACATTAATGTTACTAGTTAGTGAAAAATTAAAGATAATTTACCTGGATAATATAATTTGATTTGTTGTAATAACATTAGAACCGATTGTTGTTGTACGTTGGTCATAAATGCTAATGGAACTAATAAAATTATAATTTGTCCTAAATTACCAATTACATGATTTTTCTGATTTTCTTCTAATGTAACATTTAAATAAGTAAATATTGTTTGAAGTGTATTAGTATAATTAAACTGACTGGGCCCTAAAAATAATTATTTATAAATGTTACGTTTCTCAATGTTCTGGTTGAGTAGAATGTTTGTTAAAATAGAAAAACAGTTTATTAATTAAAAATGAATCCACACACAAAAGTCACACATATTAAGTTGATATTGTTAGTAACATAAATAATATTTAAAAATATAGTATTTAATTAACTTATAACGTTTTACAAATAAATGATATAAACTTACATGACACTTTTGTAAAATTGTATATAGCTTCATATGCAACTGATGGTCTATTGGTGACGTTAAGTAACCAATTTCCTGTAGAGCCATGCAATATACCTATTTTAGTACCATATATTGATACATCTAAATCTTCTAATAGAACTCTGAAAAAAGTTTTTTATATTCAAATCTTTTTTTTTTAAATTATGTATATATAAATACAGTTGTATACGCTTACGAAATAAAATCCATAGTATAATCTGGGGTCCATGCACCGTCAAAAGCAATTATTACTTCTGCTGGTAATTGAACATTTTTATTACGACAGTGCGATTCTGTAAGTAAATGTTTTTCTGTATAATTTATAAATGTATCAACAGCATAGTTAACCAGTCGCTTTAATGCTTCTTCAGATATATATGCTATGCTATTACGATATGCTAATAAATATGATACTGCATGTGTCTATAATATAAAATTTTTATAATTTTTCTTTTTTTGTCACAATATAATACCTACTAATGCTTAATAATTTAATTCTGAATATACCTGTTCTGCTAAAATAGTTTTGGATGTAACTTGTGCAAAAGTTGTTTTTCGATTACAAGCTTTGATATTTGGGTTAAAATTAATGCCTTGATTAGAATAATACATATCAAAAATCTGACTAAGTCGAAGGCTATGAAAATTGGCAGTCCATGTTTCTAAATTGCGTGCAAGTATTAAACCTGTGAAATACAAATAACAATTTAAAAATATTAAGATTAAATAATGTTTTATATATTTTACTACAATTAATTTACCATCAATGTCACCAACTATTTCAGCCCGTGTTGCGTCATAACTATCAGGATTTTTTGTAAGATAATAAATATTAGGATATATAGTACTGTTCCAAAATCCAGTTACTCCTAACGTCATTTTTTCTTTTGCTAAAGGTCCTTGATAAATTACCATTTCACCCAAGTCCCCTTAAATGTACATTTTAATTGTGTATTTTCAATTTTTCTTCATATATAACAGTTTATTACTATCATTATAGTAGTTAAATATCTCTTACCAGCAATTGTGGTAAGCCATATATTATCAATTGTTATTTCTGATGTATTTATAGATTGCTGCCACATTGATCTTTCAATAATCATTTTGTCTTTTGGTATAATAAAATCAATCTCATCTTCATTGACATTTAAACAATTTAAATCTTTAATATGATTATAATTAAAATTAAGATAATAATAAGATTAATTAATAATAAAAGAAATTTATATGAATGTCTCTTTCAAAATATTATATTAAAAAAAATAATATTTCAATGGTATACTTGTAGAAGTTGTAGCTGATGCTGCAAATAATTGATTCAAAGTAATACTTTGATGCTCTAAACTAGCAGCTATTGCTCCTATAATAGCACCAGGAGCAATTGTGCCATACGGAGTGAGAATAACTCCATATTCTCTTGGACAATCTGTTGCATTAATAGATATGGTTCTTCCTATGAGAATAAGTTTGTAAGATAATAATTCTAGATTTAATTGTATATTGATAAGATGTTACCAGTTAATTTTTCTTGATTCCCAATTTTTTGGCACAGATTGTTTATGTCGTCAGATTTATATTTGTTTATAGTATTTGAGATGGCAAAATGAAGAGTGCATCTTTCTAACTGTGAAAGTACTTTAGAAGGAAAAGCATCAGCATTGCCTGGAACCAATTCTTCTATTATTATATTTTTTGTTCGTTGTGTCCCACGTCCAATGAAAGGCAATATTCCTTCACTTTCATGCAAGCCTTCAACGTATTCAACTCCATCAAATTTAAACCTAATATATAACTAGTAACATTATTAATTTAAATTTAAGATATTTTATATATTTCTTTTACCTGTGTAACAATGACGAAGAGAATGTTCTCATATCCATAGTAGTAAATGTTTCTATTTCAGCTTTTTGCAAAATATCAATGAATGTACGTATATTAAAGGGCAATAAAATCTCATTTTTAGTACGATTTATATAGCATTCTTTAAGAGAATCTGGTATAGTTACTTGAGAATATACTACACAATATCCTGTAAAATGAAATACAATCCATTAGTTATTCCTCTTTTCAATATATAAATATTATATCTACAATTTTTAATAAAAAAATGTAAACGTATAATACATACCGATGCATAAAAGACACCAAATTTTGTATATTAACATTTTGAAACAGTTCACTATGTCACTGAAAGAGTATTGCACATGTTATAATAACGTATGTACTCCGCAATGAATCACTATGTTTTAGAAAGATAGAGTAAGATAATGCTCGACTTCCAATCTTGATAAGATAAATGTATAAATGTGTGAAATCTCTATAAAAATTATATTATTTACATTTCTTAATTATTTATATAAAATCAATGCAATAAGTATACAATAAGTATACAATAAGATATTAATTTATAAAAATAAATTATTTATAGAAATGTATAATATATATTGTTTATACATAAATAATACCTACAAAGATAAAAAGTAAAATAGTTATGTTATAAATATTTATATAACATATATTTATAGTTAAAAGATTAATATTTCAATATAGTAAATTTTTAAATGAAAATAAATGTTTTTTGCTTTTTTGTTTCTTCAAGATTAGCCTTATTCATATAAGTATGATCTGTGCAATAAGAAAAGGGGACATATTACTCACAATATTTCATATCTTATCTTTTGATAGTGATAGTAGATATTTCTACTTGTGTTAAAAGGTAAGTGTAGTACCTTTCAAAGAAGAATAGTAAGGACAATATATTTTGTGTAACAATTAAATAAGTCATTTTTATAATAAAATGTAAGTTGTGCCAAATTACTGATATTTTTAAAATAATGCATTATAAGTTGGTCGATATTTTACTTCATAATTTTATATAACTTCAGTTATATATTGTTTAGTATAAGTTATAGTTTATAGTAATATATTATATTTGTAGATCTACTGAATTTTATTTTATTATATACGAACAAAATTATGATGAAGATACTTTATTTACTTATCATGGGTTTTGTCTACAATTTAGGTAAGTTTTTTTATTGATTTAAAATTTTTATTTATCTAATTTTTTTTTAAATATACATTATATGTACTAATAAATTTTAAAAGTAGCATTGAGATGATGTCATATTTTAGGCATCCATGCGCAAGAAAATGCTGTGCGTACTCTTCCAACTTCTCTTCGTGAATGTTATGAAAATAAATATCTTTTAGAAAGGGATAATAGATTACCCCATACTTTAAATACACTTATAGCAATAGTGCGAAAAATTGAAAATTCAGAAGGATTGAATATGGACCTTAGAAGTTTGTCTGTCGCATTATTACATCGGTAAAAACATATACATATGCAAACTGTCAGTAAATTTTATTATTGATAATACTTATTTAATATTTCTCTTGTGATTTTGCTAATAAGCCAATTAATCATATTTATAATATTTTTTAAATAACATAAAATATATTTATTAATATTTAAATATTATCAATATATAGTTTTCGCCAAGATGGTATACGTCCAAACCCATCTGTGGTATCACAAGATGGAATATCTCCTTACGCGCCAACTGGTCACGAATTTTTTCGTCATGCAAAAACACTTCGATTTATACAAGGAAATGCAATGTTGTTTCCTAATAACAGTATTACTGCTGTTGAAAGAGTAAGAGTTTTATTGATAAGTTAAAATCTTTATAAATCATAGATATACATATATTTTTTTTATAAATCATTTCCAACTTATACCTTAACATGAAACAAATGTGACCATATAATGATAGATTATTTATTTCAGTGTACTCTGCATTTTATGCTGTCAAGTAGCGTAAACATTTTTGAAAGAGGCGATGAAGGAACAGTTTGCAGATCTGCGAATAGTGCATACAGAAATATTAGAAGTATTGATAAAAATGATAGTAACAATACAAAAAATATTAATGACGATGTTGAAACTTTATCTCCAGAAGAAATGTAAATATATATATTTATTTTTCTTCCATTAAAACATATTTTAATAATAATTTTAATTATCATATAGAGAAACAATAAAAAATAGAAAAGATTCAACGGAAAATGCAGTAGATCCTAATTCATTCTATCCAGAATTGCCACCAAATCATCCTGATAAAGGAAGAATATTTGCTCTACCACCGCTAAGTAAATGCCCTGTTGAGAATGGAGTAATTAAGACTCCGTAAGTAAAGCTTTTTTCAAAATGAAGAAAACGAATTATTCTTTATAATTGTTTTTGAAACATGTATGATTAATAATTTTATAGTTGGGGATCAATTTCTGGTGGCTCAATTCTTGCTGGTATAGCTGCAGCAGTACAACCAGAAAATATTATACTTCGAGATGTATTGAAAGATGAAATACTACAAACTACATATTCATCTGATATAACTTTAGATAATAAGTGGATAGCCACATTAGCTGGTAGATATTCAAATAATTTTAGATTAATTTGATTATTATATCTAACATTTATATTTATATATTTCTAAGAAAAGTAATATTAAATTTATGCAGGAGACTTAGCTGAAGTTGCGCTTATGCAAGGTCCTAGAGGAGAAAAATTACAAGTAGGAGTAAATGGAGATTGGAATTCTACTGCAATGCCACGTTGGTATTTTCTAAATTCTAATGAGAAACTTCAATTTACGACTGCCGAAATTAGAGGAGATCTGGATGGATTGATTCTTGCTAATGAAGTTAAATCGTGGTATTCAAAAATACCTAGCTTACGTCTTTCTCAAATTTTGGATATGTATTACAGTGCTCCAGGCTTATTTAATTCTACAATTCGAGCATGTAATCGTAGATCGTTGTTTAGATATGTTGCACCTAATTCTACATTATCTGCACAGGTAAATTAATTATTATAATTTTTCTGAATATTATAATGTTTTACATAAAAATAAAACAATATATTAAAATAATTCAATAAATTATTTTGTTTACAGGCATACAGCGCATCTTTAGTATTAAGTGAAAATTTAGCAAAAGCCACACTAAAACCACCTATTATAGAAAAATTTGCAGTTGATGCTGCAAATGAATTATCAACATATATACGTTAGTATTACACAAGCTTGTTATATCCTATTATATGATCAATCCCATAATATACTAAATTTTTAACAAATTTCTATCTTTTATAGCTTCATCAATGAACCAAGATTTATCATGTCAAGAGACAGATCGTCTATTTGATTCGACTACAGTTTCTGTGGACTTGACTATTATTCTTGATACAAATTGGCCTTTTAAATTAGTACAACTCATATTAGCGTAAGTTTAAAAAAAGCAATGAAAAAATTTGTTAAATGTCTATTTACATATTCTTTTTTTCATGCAGGCATATGTTAGAAAATACGGAGATTAATCAGTTCAATAGTAATTTTACTATACTTAATGGCTATGATGGAAGTATAATAATTAATAGTACCAATACTATTTTAAATTTCAACAGTTTTAATTCTTCTAATTATTCTAATGGTATGTTTACTACATACATATGATCTTTTGTTCTTATATTATCTAGAACTTATTTAATGAAATAGTAAATAAAAATAATTATTTCCAGTTCATAAAGGTTTAAACCTATCTAAGTCACTTCAAATGTTAAGAACTTTAGAGCAAGATAAATTAAATAGAGAGCATAGCGAAGGTATTGGAGGAAAAGCATCAGATGTAGTGTTAATTATGCCATATAATGCACAGTTATCGCAATCTGATAAAGAATATTGTTTAGAACAACTCAAATATATGCGTGAAGAAATTCCAGGTAACAAGAAATATTTTATATATTCCTCAGTATATTTTATTGTATACTCTTTACTCCTTTTATATTATTTTATTAATTTGTAAACGTTGTGTTTAGATGCAACCATCCTCATTTTAACTTATGGATCAAAGGATACATGGGCAAATATAGTACAAGATTCTACATCAGATTTGTTCTCAGTTGGACAGGCAGATACTAGAGATGGTTTAGCACCACTTGATAAACTTATTTCAAGAATAAAACAAAGTAAGATATAAATGTGATAAAACACATAATATTAATAAAATATTATGAAATAAATAAATATCAAATTACTGTAATAAACACATTATAATGATGCACAAATATTAATAGAAAACAAAAATTACAGTTCCTAAAAGATTAATTAACACACAATGTGGTGCAAATTATGTTTCAATTGGAACTTCGAATTCATTTGTGGATTATGTCCAACCACAGGGAATAAACTTTTATAGACTTCATCCTAATTATTTCTTTTCTCATGATACTACAGCTACAGTAAAGGTATGTAACGTACAAAAAAGAAATATATATACATAAATTAAATCTCAAAAGAATTAAATGTATTTTTGATGATATACTTTTTAGATTTTAGGATCTGGTTGGGGATCTTTAACAGTATGCACATCAAGAAATCTATTATATGTTAATACAACAAAAGCTAATCAAGAAGTTTCTTGCACATCAATAAGTAACAACGAACATAGTGTTTCAGTTTCTTGTGGCGATGCTACATTTATTCATGAATGTCAACCACTATATATATCTGTAACTGCTAATGTTTCTGATATATCATATCAATGCACAGGTAAATGAAAATAATGGATAAATATATATTATATAAAAATATCAGTGAACAGTTATAGAAATAACAACTTTTTATTTCAGATCCAAGCAGGTGTAGATATCCACATATGATAAAGTATACTATTTCATACGAGCATTTAGTATGCACAAGTAGTGCAAATAAAATGGCAATCAATTCTATTGCTTTGATAATAATAGCAATGTATTGTCTTTTATCAAATATCAGATCTTATTAAAAAAAGTTATTTATAACAAAAATAATCTATGATTCAAACTATCAAATAATAAGTTTTTAAAAAAATCATTATAAAATTTAATTACAAAAATTATATTTATAATTTAACATCTTTTAAAAATTTGTAATAATTAATTGACAGTAAATATAATAGGTTAAAATAATGTAGCTAAATTAGAGTCTATTTTCTCTTAAATAATAAGAGATTATTTTTTGTTATCTCATTAGAGCGTAATACAAGTAATGGTTCACTTTCTTATATTCATTTCATATTCAACAAATTATATCGGAAGTTTATATATTACAAACATATGTACAGATATTTAAAAAATGTTATGAAAATTTTGTACCAATAATAAATAAATTGTTACTTAATATAAAACAATATAATGTACCTTTAGATGAAGGGCTTGCAAAGTGCTACTGTGTGATCAATTCCACAGGAAACCTTTTTTACCTGAGCTCCTACAGACACCTTTCAAATAAAATTACAAAACATAAATAAAAATTGTAGGAAGAAATACAATAAAAAATACACATCTTACCTTGAAAGGAAAAAATTGATCATTTTGATGTCTCAATCCTAAAGATCCAAATTTATTACATCCCCACATGTATAAATCTCCTGTATTTGTTATCGCTGCTAGATGATTTATTCCACAATATATATTTGTAACCTAAGAATAAAAATGATTGCATTACACCAAATGAATATTTATGTAAAAATCCATATTAAATAAATTTAATTTTACCTTGGTATTACGTGAATACGCATTGTTACCGAATAATGTGGATGGAATTAAAGTAGGTTTTAAAACTCTCTCTACTTTTGGTCCAAGACCAAGAATACCATATCCCCACACATAAACATCTCCTGAAGCTACAAAATATAATACAATAAATCATATTATTATGAACAGTAATCTATCTATTATTCTTGTTTCTTCTAATTAATATTTATTTGTTTTGTTCTTACAATTCAATATCATACAGAAACAGCCTCCAGTAGCAATGTCAACAATATGTCCTACTTCCTTAGGTATATTCAGTTCTGTAGCAATATTTACTTGACAATTATTACTGTCCATTAGTAATTGTCCATATTCTGAATTTCCCCATCCAAAAACTTTTCCCTTATCTAATGTTTAAAATGAAAAATAAAGCAATTGAAAATATTATTATAAATGTATTTTCTGAATAAACCCTAATGTAAATATTAATAACTACCGCTAAGAGCCAATACACAATCTGCAACACAAGCAATTTTTATTATGTGTTGCCCTGCTAAATCCCCTTTGACCAAACTTGGTTGATGTTCATTTCGATAATGTGCCAAGCCAGTTTGCCCATCAGCACCCCAACCAAATGTATATACTTCACCAGATTCTGTTAAAAGTATGCTACGATATAATATATATTAATAAGCAATGTTAGAAAATGTTTACATCGGTAGACATACAAGTAGATAATCAGAATAATTTGTTAGCTTTATACCTATGATCTTGACCAGCTGTAACAGCAGTTATTTGATTTCCTCTTATACTAGGTATATGATGAACTGCATTACTACGATTGTAATTTTCATTCAGTATAATTGGCCTACCGCATTGACCATATCCATTGTTGCCTAATGTAAAAAGTCCTTCGTTTGTTAATATTAATAAATGTGCCCTTCCAGCTGCTATACTTATAACTTCACCCGTTGAATTTTTAAGTGGCAGATTTATTGGCATTGGAGAAGTTACTACATCTAAATAAATTCTATTTGCTTCTTGAAAACCTAAGTAAAGAGACATTTCATTTGAAATAAGTATCTGAAAGCAGCATATTAATTTTACTGGCATTTAATATTTTACATAATAAAATACTTTATTACCAAGTTGAGAATCTGTGTTTATCCCACTACCATAAACGATATTTTTATCTGAAGAACTTATTGCAAAAGCTGTAAAACCATAACCACATGCAATATCTATTACTTTATATCTTTCTCCAAAAGTTAATCTTCTTGGTGCTGAAAGATAAGCTATGTCTTGTTTGTACAATGTTTTATCAATGGTACCTAAAGCTCCATGTTCCGCAAGACCCCAAACATATACTCTACGATCACCCACCTTACTGATCGGATACTTAAATACTGTAATGAAATGATAAAAAAAATGTACTTAAGCTTTTTTTTTTTATAGAATAATTAAGATATGAGAATAAAATAAATACTATTTAATATTTTTAAACATTACTAAAAGTAAAAAAATATATTTTAAGGTTATTACCAGGTAAAATGTCCTTTTTTATCTTCTTACGATTGGATTTTCCTAATCCTATATTTTTATTGATTCTTTTAAGTCCATTAATTATTTTCAACATAATTTTAATTATAAGAAATACAAATTTCACAAATAAATACTACATATACGTTATATGTTACTAGTGGATTTTGTTTAAGACATTCATGTTGTTTACAAAGACTTCATTAACATCACACACATCACATTAATCATCCACAGAAAGAATTAAAATTGACTATATATAGAAAGGATATTGAATATTGAATATGTTTAGAATTAGGAATTAGAATGATCGATTAGAATTCCAAATTTTCTTAAGAATAAAATGAAAATGATATACATGAATATAAATTTTAAAATTTAAATATAGTGCCTTACAATCGGTTCACCATTTTCCGGAAGTTCGAAATTGTTGTTGTTCAACAATCGAATGGTTAAATCACTGTGGACTAAGGATTATATTACGTTCATGGAAATAGACTTTAGCTGACGAACACGCTCGTAGATACTCTAGCTATAATTCGTGGCAATTCTATGAGTGAATTGGCAGCCATTTTTAAACTGCTCACTTACTATAATAGAACAGGAAGGATGTGGACAATGAAAATCGCATCGAGATAGTAATGTAAACGAATGACACCAAATGGCTTATAATTGACCGTGAAGGAATAGAGAGTTCGTATTGCTCAGTTCGAGTTTCATTTCTATTGGACGGTACTCGAGCAAACGAACTACATTCCCGTGCGATAGAAATGGTGAACTGTCAACACCTTACCAATCTCAGAACATGATTTTATTTCGTATATTTGCCGAGAGTTGGGGCGGTCTTGCCTGAAGCTTGTCCGGTAAAGATCGCAGATTACGCGACTGGTCATCGAAGTGAACGGACACCGGCATGCAGCAATGTTGGTTTTAACATGCGAGAGGAGAACGAGTGCAAAGATCGTGGCTCTCGAATGCTAAGTTCCTATAATAATGGCAGATAATGTACACAGGAAATCGCATAAACTCTCGGATGGTAGTAGAAAGATATCTAATCCAGTGCATCGTACGACTACGGAAACGATTCGGTTAGGAGAACCAGATAAACTACACCAGCCGGTTAGCTTGACTACCTCAAGCAACGTGACCAGTAGTAATCAGTGTAGAAAAAAGACGTCGTCTTTTCAAATTACAAGTGTTACAGTCGGTTGTCGTATGAGCAACGATGCCGGCGAAGATTCCAATGACGATTTGGACGAATCCCACACAGAAGATAATTCTGTGGAACATTCGCGTATTACCGATATTGATATCGAGACGCCTAGTTATTCGGAAGATACCTTCTCTAAAGAGGACGTATTTTTCAACACCAGTAATGCTGCTCTCAGTACTGCTCCGGTGATTCCTACCAGTTCACAATATGGACTGGCCATTGTACCATCAGAAGGAAACAGTGTGAACAATTCAGTCAACGATAGCAATATCAACACATTAGACATTACATCTGTTACCGACAACAATATTATTAATTTACTGTCGAGTAATGCTAAGCAAGATTCTGATTTACGAGAGGTACATTCACATGGGAGGAATGAACGTTTTAAAGTAGTCAAAATTGAAAGTACAGAGCCATTTAAGAGAGGTAGATGGACCTGCATGGATTATTTGGATCATACATCGGTGAATCAACCAGCTATTGGTACCCCTAAAGTTTCTGATCCAAATGAGGTGTGCATATCTTATGGGGTTACAGATAGTGGAATTGTAATCCCAGATGCATCTAAACAATCTGTTGTATCTGACGATAAGAGCATTAATCTTGACGTCAATGGAACAGTTCACTCTCATCCTGATGTGCAGTCATCGATTGGTGTACCGAACAATAGTTCAGTTACAAGTTCAAATTATGCAGTAAACAGTTCTATTTCCTCTACTGTACAGCATAATCCCACGCAACCAAACGTTCAACCACCTTCGCAAATTCCTCAATATTTTCAGTCATCTGCGCAACAGTTAGCTTCTCAACAACAAGGACAGGGATCTACGTTGCCATCTAATTTACAACCTACGCATCCAAATAATCTGGGGCAACCTCAGAGTATGCCTCAAGGTTCTATACCTATTATAACTCAAACTAGTAGTAATAGTGTTCCAACTCAACAAAATATGACTCATTCTAAAGAAGATCCATATCTGGGGGTTAGCACGCAAAATCAATCTTTACCTGGACAAACTGTTTGTCCTTCATCGGTACAGCAAACTACTGTTCCAACTTCTCAAGCATCAAATATACTTGTTACCCAACATCCATCACAACAACAGCAACAGCAACAACAATCGCAGCATCCACCACAGCAACAACAGCAGCAACAGCAACAGCAACCGCAACACCCTCCACAGCAACAACAGCAACAGCCTCAACAGCCATTGCAAACACAAAAACCAATGACTCAGATTTCCGAGCCACTAACTGCCGTTCAAGGAATGCAGGGCATTCAAAGTATACATAAAGTTCCTCAAACAGGTACACAGCAATCTTCCTCAACTATTCATGCACCAGGACCACCGGTACAATCTCAAGTTATACCACCAACACAAATGCAAACGCAATCCTCTGGTAGCAATACTCAAGTGCAAATGGCTCAAGTGCCAGCTGCTTGTCAAAATGTTGTGGCAGGAATGCAGCAAGGGACTATTGCATTTCATCAACCTGATCCAGAGCAGGACTCTATTTCAGGCATTGTTACTACTGCTGCAGCACAATCAGCTGATGCTACTCTTTTGGAATCTTTAACTGAAGTTACACAAGGAAGCGATGAACATCATACTCTTGAAGATAGTGAAAGGTATGTATACTTTATCTATTTTCATGTATTTCCTATAAATTATACATTAAATGTGTGCTTTTGCAATTTATAATTGAATTTTGTTACAGCGTGTCAGGAACAGGTGCAGTAGCGATTGATAATAAAATTGAACAAGCTATGGTAACTAACTTTCTTAATTAAAAAACACAATATAATTTTTATAAATATGAAAACTAACAATAATAATACTGTACTCCTTTATAGGATCTGGTAAAAAGTCATTTGATGTTTGCTGTACGAGAAGAAGTTGAGGTATTAAAAGAAAAAATCGCAGAACTTATGGACCGTATTAACCAATTGGAAGCTGAAAATTCAATCTTAAAAGCCCATGCTACTCCAGAAACATTGGCTCAATTAAGTCAAACAACAGCAAAATTACCCCAAAACAGTTCAGGAAGTGGTCAATAGGTAACCATTGTACATAAGTTTCTATCAATACTTTGTCAAGAACATAATATAATTATTGTATATAACTTTACGATTTTTAGAAATTTATAAATAATGAGATTTATTATATTATACATATTAGCATTAGTCTTTTTTTTTTTTTTAAGTAAATTAAAGATAATAGATTATTTTTTACTATTTCAGTTTATTGATTAGGAAATATATTTAAAACTGTACATTGAATTTTTCTTTCAAAATGGTCAACCGTTTTGGAAAAACATTGTTGCGATCCTAGACACAAGCAAAGACGTATATGAATGCATGCCAGGACTAAACAGCATACATAACCAGAGTTGATATTGTTTTACGATAGAATTGAAGATTTTGAACGTGTTAAAAGAAGATATTTAACGATACAAAATAGGCAGCTAGACATCCTTAATATAATTTTAATATTTGGCTAATTTGGATGATCATGTCAATGTAATAGTTTTAAAAAAAAACTAAATTTTCCGTGATTTAGATTATTATTATTAATATTTAAGTAACGAAATTAAAATATTACGTTGATTAAAGCGAAAATTATGTCGATAAAATAAAATATTAATTTGGTTTACATCACATTTGAGGATCTTATAGTGTACCGTTCTGTATTTTTTTAAAGATTATAATGCCAAAAAGCATTTGAAAGTATTGTTCCTATTACATATTTTAGTTATCTAATAATTTTTACATTGCATTTTGTAAGCTAAATCTTGGCACGACACTTTAAATTTTAGTACCATGGATGTCAAATCGCATAGTTTATATTTCGATACTCGTGTCAATAGTCTCGTTTTTAAACTGATATGTATTATATTTAACAACAAACAAGTGTCCAAGAAACTTATGGTGTGCATCTGAAAACTCGCAATATTTTGTCATTTTATGTTACATCTTATATGAGCCTAATAAAAAAATTTTTTCATTGTACGATCATTAGAATTTCTTAAAAGTCTTCAACGTTGCTTTTGTCGTAAAAAGCAAAAAGGAAATATACGTGATAATGAGCCAAAAGATTTATATTACACGATTTAAGTAAATGTAATGTTAATATATTATACATAGCCTATAGAATGTGAAATTACTTCTTTGAAAATACAGGTTACTTGATTGATTAGCACAATATAATTTTGGGAAAGTTTATTGGACCACTATAAAGACTAAATATGACACTTTAACATAAATCCTTATCAAGACAAAGACCGCTTTATGATAAGGGAAATTATAATTCATAAATACACCTTATAAATTTATAAATGTTATAAATTTTTCTATGAAAGAAAGAAAGAAAAACAACAACACATAACCATTTTCTTATGTCAATATCAGTAATGTGGCTTTTTTTTAGGGGAGGGGGACAAGCGAGCATGATGATCACTTGACAAATTCATACAAATCCGAAGTTCTTTGTTTTGATAGCAAGAAGTAGCTTATGCCGTAAAACATGACGAGAGCTGTACAGTGGAACGTATAGGCGAGAAATACATGTATTTGCAGTTGGTAGATGAGCATCATCGGCTGGTCGAATCGTGACACTTGGCATTGGTTGAAAACCATCTTCGCTCGCTGGTAATGCAGGAGACCCTGTCCAAAAATATACCTAAAACAATTAAAAAATAAAATAAACATCTTTTAAGTCATTTCAAAAAGGGTATTAAAACAATGAAAATGTTAATTTCTTTCCTTGACCAACTTGATATGTATATACATAATTTCATGTGTATGCAGCACATAATATCAAAAAAAATTATTACCAAGTCCTGTCGTTCAACGTGTGACATTTTTTCTACAATTGACCATAACCATCTCTTGAACTTTACTAATTTTTCTGTGGCTTCTCCAGATTCATCGTTAAAGGATGTGTATGATATCAAAACTGACACATTAATGTCACCAACTCCATTTAAAAGCAGTCTTAAGTCTTCAGATGTTAAACCATCCAATGCTCCTTCCGGAAGAACATCAAATACTCCTTCTCGCATTGTATGCAAGGCCTTCTCTTGTACTTTTATCATACGTACTTCTGCGTATTTTCGTACGTAATCATATACATTGCTAGCTGTAACTTCTATGTCACGACCACTTGTTATAAGTTCGATCGAACCACCGCCTTCTTCAGGACATAAATCAATGCTAAAAAAAGAAAAAAAGAAAAAAAAAAAAAAAAAAAGAGAAACCAAGATTAAATTACATCAATGCATGTACAATTCTTTCTGTTATATATATTTATTTACATATGTATATTTACCTAAAAGTAAGATCCAGTGTAATTAGTTATACAAATAAAAAAAAATGAAAAAAAAAAAAAAAAAAAAAAAAAAGAGAAACCAAGATTAAATTACATCAATGCATGTACAATTCTTTCTGTTATATATATTTATTTACATATGTATATTTACCTAAAAGTAAGATCCAGTGCAGAGAATAAACTGTTACTATCTTTAGTTTCAGCATCAATGACGAGTTGTCTCAAACTTTCATAAATTACAGAATCAAAAAAGGCAAGATCATGAAAACGTATTGGCCTTGCTAATATATATTTAATAACGTGACGATTTAAAAATATTGGACACAACTCGTTTTGTAATAGACATAAGCCTATTAATCTATTAAACGAAAATAAGAAGAAAATTAAGCGATTAACATAGCTACTTTTTAAATATAATTACGGGATGAATGTTTTGTAGAGAACTTACCTGCCTACGTTTCTGAAAGCATTTAGTCGTTCATAAGTGGCTCTACCTTGTCTGGGTGTATAAAAACCTCTTTTATCGGGTGAATAGAAAAGAGGAGCATTATCTTCTCCGTCATCCATAATATTAGTTTCTATCTTCTTCTTATTAGCTGCACAACGTTCAGTTAAACTGAATACATCAAGATCTAAAAGTGCTTCACTAGTTAAATCTTGATTATGACTATGAATCAATTCAAATGCTTCTTCCACTTTTTGTCTTAAAGCATCTTCTGAAGCCAAGAGCATCAATAATTGTGCCGGAGACAATTCGAGTAACATTCCAGTTATTTTTTCTGCTAATGCAGGTCGTAATGCATGTACCTAAACAGAGGATATAACACCATTATCCTTTTTACGCAAATTCCTTATTTTGTTTTTAAGAAAGATTCTTACTTTAGGATACAATCTATCACCAAGTTGTTGTTGATGCACTGTCAAATGTTCATTGTTAGGATGACTGGCCGGTAAAGGATGAGTATTGGATGATGAGCTTCCAGATCCAGATGCATTATTTCCCTCTACGGAACTTGATGGATGAAAGGAACGAGCTTCGAAAGATAATGCTTTACGTGTTTCACGACATTTCCCGGATGATCTAGGATTCTTAAATAAGATTTAAAATTTTAAGAAAATGCTCTTCTCGAACAGTCGTACTTGCATCTAATTTGGAATATTATGCACACCTGTCTTCTAAGATCACGATCGCGATCTCTGCTTTTTAATTTTTGTAAAACATTATACTGTGTGTATTTGGAGCCAACTTGTGCTGCTTCAAGACTTGGTAGTTTCTCGTTTGCAAGTAGGGCCTGAAGATAACAAAAGATTGGATTAATTCTCTAAGACGAGTAGGATATTGTAAATACGATGACTTTCAATATTTATGCATATTTTAATAGATAAAAAATATTTGTAAAAATTAAATCATGAATTCTGATATGCATTATTGAATAAGTACATAGTATTTACAATCTCCCACTCGTCATTTTTACAACTGTACATATGTAATTCTTAACATTAGGTTTACGGACAT
This sequence comes from Polistes canadensis, assembly GCF_001313835.1. Taxonomy (NCBI): domain Eukaryota; kingdom Metazoa; phylum Arthropoda; class Insecta; order Hymenoptera; family Vespidae; genus Polistes; species Polistes canadensis. The sequence continues at coordinate 241,445 of NW_014569700.1, read as the reverse complement.
TTCTTATATATCTATCTTTACGAACATGCGTCAAATTGATGTGTGAATGAGAAACCACACATTAAAAAAAAAAAAAATAACTTATTTTAAGGCTAATTTTGAAATTAAAAGATTAAGAAAAAAATGAATTTGGATATATATATTTCATTAAATAGATAAAAGTCAGCATAAATGATAAGAGAGAAATGTAAACGGTTTAATTTTCGTAAATCTAATGATAAATAAAATTGATTGACAGCAACATTAAATATTATAACAAAATTATAAGATAATATAAATTTTAAATAATCCCTCACACTACTTTCATAATACAAACCTCAGCAATTGCAGTATAAAAACTTCTAGCAACACCTGAACCTTCACCTGGTTCATCTTTAAATGTTACTTTTACTCGATTTACTGCTAAAGGTGGAGAATTAGAAGTTCTTTTATTGTACAAATTGTATTGTGTGTTTAATTCTTTCATTGTTTGCACCAGTAATTGAGTTCTATCACGTTCAATCTATAAAAAGTGTATGAAATATTATTATTATATTAATATTATATAAAATATTCAATCAGCAGTAATTATTCTATTATTTAAATGCTTATATTTATTTCTTAATAAATTTTTTTGAATAAATATTTAGTATTACGCGCGTGTATGATATATAAAACTGTGATACTATGTATTATAAGTCAACAATAAAATTACTTTTGACAAAGTGATATCCTTTTGTTGAGAATTTCTAAGTTTTTCCATATTCCTACGGAATTTAGCTTCTTTCACAGAAAAACCGCCAAGTTCGGATACAATTGATCCTGCTTCTAAACCAACATCCTCCATAAAAACTCGACCAAATAAATCCAATGATAATCTCCATCGTCCTAATAGAATATTATGAGAAATATTTGTCCCAATATTTAAGATAGTTCTAGCAGATTCCACTGGACTTGTTACTACTGTTTCGTGGGCAGAAATTTCTTGACTCGTTACAGCGGGATCGACTTCTTCGGAGACGTCTGGATTTTCTACCGATGGAATGAACAGTATTTCAGGTGCAGTAAGTTTGTGTAAATTTTCCTATATGAAATAAAAAATAAATGAAAATTAACGATAGATATATAGATGAATGATAAAGTAATAGACTGCGTTAATGAAATGAATTGCTTACAACCATACTGCTAGCTGCTCTAACTATAACACTTCTATTTGCTTTACACAAATCTTTTGCAATCTTGCTATTTGCGGATTCACTTTGATTACTGGTAGATACTATAATCGGAGCCCTGTCTATATGTTCTAGTATTGGGTTTTGAAAAGTCATTTGCAATGGTGTCGTCAATGGTGCGTGATTTTCATTTACACGAAATACTTTAGTAGGTCTTTCCTGTAATAGATAATTATTTATGATCAATAAATATATGTATTAATAATTATATGTATAAATGATGATCAAGTAAATTAGTACAGAAAATTTTATTGATCCAGAATCTCCAGCAGAAGCAGAAGCAGAAGCAGAAGGTCGTCTTATTTCTGTAGAAGTGAATGTAGGTCCAGGAACAATTTGACCGAATGTAGAAGAAGACAAATTTTGATTGTCTGCACCACGTGCGGAGAGGCCAAGTCTTGTAGGTAAACCTGCCAATGGATTTTGGTTGGCAGTACCTGTTTGCTGTCGTGGGATACCAAAGAGATCCTCACGCCTTGAATGTGGCTGTAATAAATGCGGCTGATCAGCTAAAGGTAATGCTTCGCTCATAACTGTATCAAATGGATCGAGAGGTGGGCAACCAAGGCATAAGGTAGAATCTGATCTTTGGAAAAAAGGATGTTTTCTTCCTTTAGATGTAGAATTACTGTTTCCAGACCCACACATGGAAACTTGAAGTAAATCTGGATATTCTACAGAATCAGGTTCTAATGCATTAGGTGCTGGAGAATTATATTCCTCTCCTTCATCATTATCATTTTCATCCTAGAAAATAATAAAGAAAATTTTAACTTTTTCGCAACGAACTGTCTGTCTGCCATAATGTTTTTACTATATGAGATGCTGCGCCAAAAGTGTATGAGTTACCGCAATTAAATTTGCTTAGATAGTTTTTTAGAAAAAACAAATCTTTCCATAACGAAGGGATTAATGATTTTTTAACAAAGTCATTTTTAACTGAACTTTGAATAATGTGATATACGACGCCTGTTGTATTTCAAAGGCATCATATTGAGAATGACTATAATCGCCTGTCCTAGATAAATGTTAATGACGTAAAGTGAAATATTATTGATAAAATAGTATACTAACTTGTTCATGCCATGATGTGTAATTTGCTGATTCCTTTTGTGCTTCGCCTCTTGATGTTAATGGTTCAGAAAGACAGCGCATATAATATACAAGAGCGTCAAATACGTATGCTACATGTCTTAATGCAGAAACATCTAAAACTGGTAAACTGTCTCTGTGTTCTCCATTATGAGCGCGCATCAAAGATAAACAATAAGACAAAAACTCTCGTCTAGCAGAATGCAAATCACCACCTGTAAACAAAATGTATTTATTCATTTCTCTTACTTCACAAAGTGTCATTAGTTTTCTTGTTAGGAACCCAAAGTTTGTACTTAAAAATTAATTGTGCTCCTAGCTTCGGTGGTTAAGCTGGCAGTTTAATGTGAGTAAAATAGAAAGTTATTAAATCAACTCAATGTTTAGCTATATTACAGAAAATTCAAAATTGCATAAATATATAAAGCAATAGGAACATATCTTCACACAAACCTTCACGTTCTCTGCTATTCCTAGCAGGTTCACTAACACCAGCAAAACCAACAGTAAGTCTTGTCGAAGCTTGAGGAGCAGAAATATTGGAACTTGTTGCAATACCACTGCGTTGGTTTCGACTTGCATTTCCTTGTAATGTCAAGGAAAGAGCTGCCGAACTCAATAGTCCAGTAAAATTTCCGCCAGAAAGTGAAGGAGCATTATTAAGTGGATGTTCAGGATGTGTCGGATCGGCACTACGAGTCAAAGACACTCCAAATCTTAATTGTGCTTCGGTTGCATCCATAACTGTTAAAAGCCAATCCCATGTAGGTTTCAAATGTGCTTCTAAATATAACTGCAAAAAATACAATAGAAATATTTAATTTTGTAATTAGATTAGACTATTTGAAAAATATCCACAAGAATAGCAAAATTAATACCTGTAAGTTTAGTGCATCTTGGAGAGTAATTTCCATTAGTTGTGGTAAAGTAGGTGCTAATGTTTTGTAATCTTGCATCATAACTAATAGATCAGCAATTTGTCGAATGACAATTCCAAACGCTCGTGCCAAACAACTTGCAGTGGTTCCCATAGTTATAGGTTCTTGTGCAGCTGCAACGGCAGATGTAGCAGTAGTACGTCTCAGAGATACAGGATCAATGAAAACTAAGTTACTGCCACCAGTAACTCGTAAGCCTGCAGTACGTGTACTTGACTCACGATTACGAATAGCCCATTGCATAGAAACGGGTGCCAGATTGTTGCGATGCAAATGACCAGATGATCCACTAAATTAAATAATTTATATATTATAAATAAGTTACACAGATAAACATCAATAACAAAATTACGTTATACCTTCTACGTTCCAATTGTTCATCTCCATTTTGAAAATCTTCATTATCTTGTTCATCTGTTTCGCCTGCTTCACTTTCATCGTCTTCTTGTTGACTAGATTCACCAGATTCGTCTTCAGGAAATAATAATATTGAACCCATGCCACCATCAGATCCTGCAGTAGCTCCAGTTTGTACACTTCTTTGAGCAGATGCCGCATCTTGATTACTATGATTATCGTCCGAATCAGATTCAGTTTCAGCTTCAGCCAAAAGGTCTAATTCTGTGTCAGATTCCCCTTCTCCTGCTTGTTCTTCTCCAACACCACCTGCATTGCTGTCAACTTCACCGAGCGGCTGGCCAGCAACTGTACCGGAAACACCTGGTTCGTCATGTTCACTTATGTCTCCATCCATATCCATATGGACATCTTTAAGCAAGAAAAGTACGATTATAAATATTTAATAATTATATAATAATTATCATAATATAAATATTACCTTCTCCACCTTCAACTTCATCCATTGCAGAAACATCTCTTGCAATAGTTATGTTATTATTTACTTGTTGCGTTTGTAAACCACCATCTAAAGTTTGAGAGCTAACTCCACTGTGAGGTATTAATGGCTCTATAGAAAACAATTCTTCAGATCCATTTATTACTTCGACAGCAGAACTAGTTAACGTGAATGGTGCTGTTGGACGTGCTACGCCTAATCTTACTGGAGCTATTAATGAATCTGCAGTTTCACATAATTCTTCAATTGCCAATTTAATTAAGGCTTGAAAAACTTTACGACATTTCATTAAAGGTTGAGATGCTTGACTTGCACTAAAAATAACATTTTTATTATTATTATTTCAAAGTGGAAATAGCGATAAGAATAATTTTTTTCAACGAATTTATACCTTTTTCTTTTTGCTGTATTAGGTGCCATTTCGATAGTAAATATTACGAATATTCGAGCTACAGATCTTACAAATCGTCGAGCAACATTGTTTGCTTCTTCTTGTCGTCCAGGTATAGTATCATTATGCAATTCTCTTATAAGAGTAATAAGTAAAATATCAAGCATCTAAAAAGTATATAATATTTTAAGAATTAACATTTCTATACACTTCTCTGAAATTCTACATTAAATTAGAAATAATAGTAATGGATAAATAAATATAAAATTACTTCTGTACTGCATTTAACAAGTAACAAATGGGTAAATTTATCTAGTAATGCTGTGCCACTCTGACGACATAGTTGCCCTTGATCTCCGAATAATTGTTCATTCCCATTTTCCGATACTCCTGACATAATCATACACTGAACTGCTGACCAGTCATTTAACAATCTTTCGAGAGCATTTCGGCTAAAACGAGGTGGTTCTAAATCATGATCAGGCATGTCGGAATCAGCACCTAATCCTATTAATAAATATTTTTATTATTATACATATATATTATATCTATATACATATAAATATGGGTATATATAAATATATATAATAATAAAAATATATTATACCATCCGAAGAAGGTGCTTTACGACTTGCAGATGTTGATCGAGGACGAGTTGCTGGTCTAAATTGACGTTGTTCTATGAATTGCCTTCCTACTGTCTGGGCCAAAAATAATAAAATGCATTCTCCTCTTGAATTGATTTTTGTGGCAAGATCAGTATTGACCACAAGTCGACATAAGAGATCATAACGTGCAACTTGATAACCAGCTATAAGTGCACGACATTTACATTTTTCCCAACAATCGCAATATGCCGTTGGTGATGTTCTTTTAAGTTTGCAGTCGTGTCCTCTATGGCAAACACGAGCACATTCGGTGCAACAGCATAAAGATCCTGTTAAACCGCAGGTTCTACATTCAAATATATCTTGATTGATATGATCTGCACCAGTCCATGTAAAGCTACAAGTGTCGTTACAGCAAGTCACGAATAAAGGAGATAAATCCGGATTAGCATCAGGAGGTAGAATCATTGCCGAACATTCTTTGGAATCTCTACCAACTTTTTGAATAGTGTCTAATAAAATTAAAGCTGCATGATATGCACGAACAGACACTGCAAGCATTAATGGTGTTTGTCCTTGAGCATCCTTTGCTGTAAGTAATTCTTTCAAGTGAGGGGCTAATACATTGTTTTCACACATGTACTTCAGTATTAGTATCGCATTATTCTTTCTTTCATTGGAATCTACAATATACGTATTATTGGGTGCTGCTCCTATACTAGGTTTATTCATCATAGAAATACTAGCAGCACCTATACTAAGCAAACTGTCTTCTTCTCCAGATGTGTTGTCGAATGCCTCAGGTGGCCAACTCAAAGTTGGTATTGGTTCTTCAATAGGCGCTGAGGTATTATCTGAATTTGATACCATTGCATACCCAAATTCTTTTTCACTTTTTTTGTTAGAAGTCGGTGCACACATAGTAACACAAGCATGAAGAATATTGCGATTACCATCACAACGTTCTAATAGTATTGACTGAATTTGAGCCGTATTACCCTTTACATCTTGTTCTAAATTACAAAATACTTGTTTAACACTATCATAATCGCATCTCAGTATACGTGACATTAGTAGAAGATTGTCAAACGCCAATGCAATTACTGCAACTTGATTTTTGAGATGTATTGAATTAGAGCAATTTGGTATGGGGATAGTTGATGTTCCAATGCAAACTACTGGAAGTAAGTCTAACCAATTTGGATCTCGAATAGCATCAGCACAATCTTTTGCTATTGGATAAATTGTATTATTTCCATCTCTAAGTATCATGGAACATTCAATATTTTCTCCAGCACTTGTTAAATTAATATTTTGAGGCTGTAATCCTAAGAAAGCATTAATATCTGAAGGAATATAGCAATCTTGGACATATCTTCCTGTACTTAAATTATACACAACATAGCTCAACTTATTTCCACTTTTTAATATTCCATGAATTCCCTGCCCGTCTGTTGCAATAGTTAAAAGATTATCACTCGAGCCCTCTACTATATTAACTCTTCTAGGTGTACGTTGGAAACAATCGGGTGCTCTCGGATTCATCGATGATTTAATAACTTGTAATTCATCTTTTCTTAGTAGTCTACAGTCTGCTAATAATTTGATCAATTCCTCAGCTGTTAAATCTTTAAAATCAGACGTACTGAAATCTTTCTCTTTAGTTTCTTTCTCCTTTTCTTTTGAATCTTTTGAAAAGAACTTAACTGCTACGTAACAACCATCGACTTTAATGACTTTCCCGATGGGAACGGTTTTAACATCTTCTACAAATATCACATCTTTTAACTGCCAATCTTCTTCATCCTTTCGCTCGGGTTCTCCTTCATTTCGAGGTGTTAAACGTTTTTGTCTCTTATGACTTGTTGTGATGCTACCTGTGTCGCTACATGTACTAGAAGCAGGCGAAGGAGGTGGTGGCATATCAAGACGATCAGCTGTTTCTTTATGATTTGACTTATTTATAGAAGTATTTCCATTTCCATTTGATTCGCGTTTATCAAAATTTGAATTAGGTAAATGTGATCCAGCAGGTAATATTTTAAATCTGCAAGTTGCATCTAAGTTCCAAGCAGCTGATAATAGTTGTCCTACTTTTGGTACTCCATTAGCTATTGTAAATCCTATAAAAAAAAAATATTTTAAGAAAGTATATAGGATACTTCCTAGTATATGATATCGATTCTGTTTTTTTTGTTTTATCAAAAACAATTTAAATAATTTACCTATTGCACCAGGTTGATACATCGGACTGTTTTTCATGCAAACATGTGTACCGTAACTAATGTCATTTGATATCACTGTAGATGGTCTATGTTTACGTGATTTTGCTTTATATTTTTCCCATAATTTTTTACGCTGAGAAAATGGCAAAACTCCCCTATTTAAAAAAAGAAAAACAAATAGTTAATTGTAATTTCTTAATTAGGTAAATAATTAATAAAAAACGTATAATACTACTAACCACCAATACAATGCACCACTTTCAAGTTTTGCTACAGTATATAAAGCACATGTATGAAGTGATACAATTTTGTCCAATGTAAATTCAGTAAAAGCTTGTGCTGGATGTTCCAAACGAGAAGCAACATGACCCAAAAGTTCGTCTAACCACGTAGCTACCTTGCCACTTTCTGTACTAACAGAACAGCGAATTGCTGTTGCTGATATATTAACTATTTTTTCTGTTAATAATGCTAGTGGTATAGTTTTTGGATGATGGACATTTGGATTCTAAACATGGAAAACTATATTATTTGTATCGTGTTTCTTTACGTAAATTTTAAATTAATACATATATACAATTATAGGTACCTCTAAATGTTTGTAAGGTTCCGGATCAGACCATTTCCATTGGTACAATTGTCCAGATGTGGAAACAGCTATTAATTCGCTGTAAAGTGCAGCAATTTGAACAAAACGTGGAGCAGCTTCATTACTACGTTCGTGCCACCACTCCAATTCTTCTGATATCCATAAAGGGCTTAGAGAAGCTAATTCCTTTTTTTTGTTTTCTATAAATATAAAATAAAATAAAATAATTTTTATACACATTTATATCTTTTAACATTTAAAAACTAGTGTATATATGTCGATCAAAGTATATTTACCAGGATCTTTCTCCCAAGAATCTTTTAGAGCAGTTTCTAACCAACGTCGTGGTCCGTAATATTGACGATCCCTCCACCTGCTAAAACTGTCACGGTCTCTATCACGTTCAGATGAACGTTCTCCTTCTCTGTCATTACCAAGTCTTCTAGAAGAACTTCCACGGCTAAAAAATATAATATCTACTATATATCTACTTTTTAGTATCTATATATAAATTGAATTTAAATTTGAATGAATTCATTACTGCCGTATGCCTGCATAGCCAAACATGTCTTCAGAAAACATAGAGTCTGCATCGATTATAACAGAATGATCATTATTACTAAAGCCTCCATCTAATAAAGAGATAAGATCTTCTGGTACATAACTATCTGCTGCATCATCGGCATCATCCCCTTCTTCATCATCACGTGACAAAAGATTATTCACAGCTAAGTTCACATCTAAATTAGTACGCTGCAAAAATATGTAATTTATACAGTTGCATAAGATAATTGATGATTAAGTTATAAAATAATAACCTGCAATTCTCTGATAATTAAATTGCGACTTTTTCCTTGCAATACTACTTGAGCTTGAGATATTAGATCTTCTGGTACAAATGGAGCAGGAACTGAAGCAATAGGACGTGAGCTGTTACCACTTCCGCTTCCCATGATCACTCCAGGAGGTCCTATTCTTCCACTGCTACCACTACCTCCACTATTACTACCACCCCGAATAGCAGAACTGCTTCTCATAATCCTTGCCCTTGAACGAGAAATACCTGCTCTGCTACCACTTCCACTATTTCCGCTACCACTAGGAGTAGAATTCGAATTTCCAACATGGTTTTTGGTTGTACTGAAATAGCATAATGTACAAATATCAGTTTCAAAAGAGTTCATTTTATTAAGTATTTAATCTATTCTTTAAATATAAAAGCATGATACATACTTTCTGTTCGGTTCAGTTTTACTTAAATCCAGTCGATCAGACAATACTGTAAATGCGACACGACAGATTCTATTGTCCTCTGTGAGTAAGGCTATATGAGTCGGACCAATGACAATACGTTTTATTGGAACCTTTAATCCATTAAATGCAGCTGGGGTAACATAACCGTATCTATTGATCTTCTCTGCAACTTCTTTAAACCTTAAATAAGAAATAATAATTAAATTTAATATACGCTAATTTTCAAAATAATAGACATTAATTGCTTACTTAATTTAACAATACGTAAAACTATTTATTTTGTATGTAATAGTAAATGTTTTATTATTCACATACACACACATTTAAAATATTTACTTAAACTAATATATTTTAGCAAAAATTATATATAAAATGAATGCATGAATGTATGATATATATAAATTTTAATTTTATATATCCTTGTTATGATTGTAACTAATAAGAAAAAATAAATCAATTAAATTGTAAATGTGAGTATTATATGGTAATATAATGCGAATAAACACATACATAATATGTGTAATAAATACTTTAGAATAATTAATTGGTTTATATATATACACACATATATATGTCACTATTACTACATATATATGTATATATATATGGCACTATTACTATATATATATGTATATATATATATATATATATATGCCACTATCATTAGAAATTAGGATATAAAAATATTCTTTAGTTTATTTTATAAAAATATGTTATCAATATGCTACAGAATTATTGTATGCTTCATAAATATATTAAGTATTAGATATTTTCCGAAATATGTGCTAATTTAATGCAATCCATAATGAATAATGACAAAGTGAATTATATTATTGTAACTCATTTAATAAAAAAAGTATGAAATTAAATTAAAACGAATCGAAATAACGAGAAATTAGATAAGTAATGGTGCTCATTAACGTATTGTTCAATTTCTCCTTAATGTCTTCTTGATAAATAGGTTTAGAAAAATTCGATAATCAAAATGAGTAACTCTGCAAAGAAAAATAAGGAGGAAACATTTCATTCGAATAGATTAAAAAAATGAAAAAAAAAACGAGAAAACTGAACGATTAGGATATAGTTTGGTAAGGGATAAAAAAAAAACGGACGAGTACGGATTAAATTCCATGGTAGAATAGTCAGCAGACATTCTGAAAGACAGATACATCCATTACAGCATAAGGAATACTCACCTATCGTTAAGTTGATCATCGGTTCCCGGTAAAGGATGAACGACAAAGTGTATCGAAGTCATCTTTGCTTATTGTGATACGCTTTTCTTACCGAAAAATATCTTAAAACATGTTTACACAGAATTTCACTACACAAGCGAAACGATTTTCTTCGGCCATGTTTCCTTCGGAAACATCCAGTTCTGCGTTCCTAAAAGTAATATGGCCGTACTATCTCTCGATGTATTCACAAATACACTGAAGATTATCTGATACGATATTACTTAGAAAAAATCAACGAAATATTATTTCTTTATTTTTCTTTTTACAAACGAATAAAAAAACTGTTTATTATTTAATGTGAATAATAGTACAAAAGCTCCACGCGTATAGAGAACTCCAATGGTTATGAAGTTACGATAAGAAATATGTGATTACATCGATTTGACGTGCGTGACGTCACGCCACGATAGAAAACACTAGAAAAACTTACTTAATGTATACATTATACCGATAAATTTTTATTATTCACAATTCGTGATTATTAAAAATATGAGTATTTTCAAAACTATTTATTTTATCTATACTATCATATCTTACTAGACAAATAAATTTATTTTTATTATTTACTAGAGAGTTAGAAAACTTCAAAAAATAAAATTAACTTTATTACTAAAAACTAATTGAAAATAATACTAATTTATCTATAATTTTGTTAATCTATTATAGATAAATTTTGATTAGAATTATGATAATAAATGATCATTGTTAGAAAGGTACAAAATATCCAAATGAAACGTAGTTTCTTTTTTGATTAGGAAATACTTGATATCATACAACTATTCCTATTGGTTGTCATCCTTCAAGAAATGGAATAAATTAACTGTTTTCAATATATTTTACATGGAATTTCAAAATATATTATTTTATTCAAATTTATTTATATTTAATATGAAAATATAAAGATATTTATATAAAAAAAAAATTTATTAACTGATTACATTGTTGCATGCTAAATAATTTTCATTAACCTATCAAAAAGATGATTTAGAATAGAACGAGATCACACACACATTGATTGGTGGATATAATATTATTTAAAAATGAAAGTTTAAGAGATAAATAGATAATTTAGGAAAATTATATTAAAAAATAATAATATTTTAAAAAAAGATAGAAATTCCTATAAAGAACTAAGGCTTATTAAATTATATTATAAAAAGAAAGACATATACATAGGTAAGTGGGGAATAAATAATAATTAACAATAAAGATGGCTGCATATAATAGCATTAGAAAATAGAAATTTCGAATATTATAAAAACAAAAAAAATCAACATTTTAAAACATTAAAATAAATTTTGTATGAAATTATTTAGTAATGACTTATTAGAGAGTTCATTGACCCTTTGAAGCGAATGGTTGATCCATTCTTGATTGGTCACTTTTTAACATAGGTTTTACGCAGAAGCAAGTATAGAACGCATCTTATTGTATATTGCTGAATGAAATACTATATGCGAAAAAACTAAAGCAAATATATCTTGATTTTTTTCTGCAACTTTAATGATTTCTTTTAAAAACGTCCAATAATAATAGTAACATTGAGAAGAATTAACAGTGTTATTGAAAAAAGGAGAAAATTAAGGCCAAAAGAAAAAAAAAAGAAAGAAAATAAATAAATAAAGAGATCAAGAAAGAGATCGTGAATTGTCTCTTCGTGGTCTTTCTTAATACTTTGTAGCGCATCCGCGTTTCACGATTCTCTGGATTAATTTACATTTGTGTAAGTAAAAGTATATGCGTATGTATATACATACTTACTCGTTTCTACGAGACCATCGGAAAACGTGTACACTTTCGAAGAGATCTGTTAAAGAATTATTTTCGATAATTTTTCTTTCTATCCGATCTTATTCTAAATTTGGCTAAACAAAATTAAGCGATATAATATCGTGTCGTGAAAATATCTTCCTAAAAGAGATCTCTGCCATTTGTTTTCTCTTAAACGAATAATTTTGACTTTATCAACGAAGAAAGGAACATATTCAATACGTTCATTTTAATTTTGGCAGGTAAGTGATTTATTCATTTGATTTGCCCTAGAAAACATTTTGAGAAAGCTAGCCTTTTTTATGTATGAAATCTTCTTTGTTATGTATTAAAATTAGTAACAGGATCGAATATATAAATAAATATAAATATGTTTTTATTACAAAAATGGTTTTGAGTAGATTATACAGCTGGTATATTAGTTAGACATATTTTTAGGCTTATTGCTCTTTAAATAAAAGTCTTTCTAAAGGTGTGCAATAAAATAATTTTTTCATTAATTAATATATAATTAATTAAATAATAATTATATTGAAAGGTGTAAAATGTTTTTTTTTGCGCTGATCTTTATTCGTATGATCTACAAAAATATCTGTACTGTTCATTTGTAATAAGTTTATTTTTCTGATGTAGAATGGCACGAGGACAACAAAAAATACAATCCCAAGCAAAAGCAGCAGAAAAAGCTGCTAAAGTAAAGAAACAACAAGGGCATAGTGCTAATGAACAAAAAAAGGCAGCGCAGAAAGCGCTAGTTCATGTATGTTCGGTTTGTAAGGTAAGAACATTTAAATATATAGATGTATTTGTGTTCTGTGTTAAGTGTGTTATTATACTGTTTTATTTAAATAATATTATATTGTTATCATTATTTTATTAGGCCCAAATGCCAGATCCAAAAACCTATAAGCAACATTTTGAAAACAAACATCCTAAGAATGATCTACCTGACGATTTGAAAAATATATGAGGGTACGAATGCTTGCAAGGAATCGCACATAAGCATGAAGAAAGAGAGAAATAATAACTACAATTGAGTGATATAGTTTAAGATTCATCCAATATTAAAATAGTTTCAAAACAAAGAAATAAACAACACCCTGCTAGTGTTTTTAAGGAACTGTTTCACAGTTACAGAGATGAATTATCATGCACACTCTAATCATTTGTGTATAATTCATGATGTGCTTGTGGTAAAATTTGATTTGTAAAGAAATACCTTAATTATTCATATAAATCAAACCTTTAACTACTTTTAAACATAGCACGAATACATCAGAATCTGTACATTACTAAATAAATAATTTAATGATTTTAGTAAAATAATAATTTCAGAAAAAATGTGATTTAATTTAATAAGTTATAAAAAATGGTCAATTTCTTGTCTATTTTACAAACAGAAATTGCCATGCGAAAGATGAAATAACTTGAGAACTTTTAAAAATTTGTATAATCTAGAAAAAATATTATATATCACCGAATAGAATAATTAAAAGTTACAATTTTCGTGTGACAAACATAATAAGTATACTATCCAGCTTTTAATTTTTTATAAAAACATTGCCACATCAAATAATATATTTTGAGATTATTTGCTTTTGTTACTTTATTAAAAAATGTCTAACAACAAAATAACTGCCAATTTAGAGAGATTGTATCGATTATTATCTAAGCAAATACAATGTAGCTGAAGTCCTTTTTATATAGAACTTTATGTTAATCTAAGAATAATGAAAAAAAAACACGATTTTAAAACTTTAACATGGATGAACGGTATGTTAAAGAGCGAAGTAGAAAATTGTACTTAAATTGTTAATGTTATAACATATAGGATTCTGGAGACGTTGATCTATATAAATATATAGACATAGTATCTATAAATATATATATATATATATAGATCAAGTGAATTTATTTCGTCACATCATGCGCTTCATTTGCCCATATGTGAATATACGAACATCATTTAGCATTAATTCAGATATATATATATATATTATTCTTTTAGTATTACTCTATAGAATTAACAGTAATATTTAATTATATATTGTATTTTCAAAAATAACTTCTATATGATTTTCAAGAGACGTACATTGCTAATGTGTTTATTTATGATCTTCATTAAATTTAACGTCTGTATTGTGAAAAAAGTTTAGAAATAAATTCATATATGTATTCCGTATTCTATTGTAAGTATATTTTTAATATTAGAATATCATAATGTTGTTTTATGCGTTTTATTTGATTAAGACGTAAAGACATAAATATAGATATCTTCCCTATATGAGTCATTCATAAGAAAAGTAAATATATTACGTTGTGAAAGTCTGTACGATAGTTTTGCTTTTGATCTAGAATGTAATATCAACTGTACAATTAATTTATTTAAAAAATACAATTTTGACTATGTTTGTTTGAATAAAACTTAATATAAAAATTATAAAAATAATTATGAATTATTAATAAAATTCTAAACGAATTATATCGTATAACTTGCAGTAATCACATTTTTATTCCGAGAGTTTAAAAATTAGATAATTTATTTGCTACGTTTGCAGAGACGATGAATATTTATATCAAAAATTGATAATTTCAAGATAAATTTATGTAGTTATTTTGAAAATATACATTTACTGTTATAAGAAAAAAAGAAAAGAAAAAATATTATTTATTCAAAAGATATTTTATCGCGTCAAATTGATCTAGTAAGAAGATGAAAACATTACATCATATTACGATGAAACTGAAATTCATCACTTATGATGAAACTTGATTACCACGTGTTCATTAGACAGCACGCAGAAGAGTGTCAATTTGTCAGAGCATATATAAGTGT
This sequence comes from Polistes canadensis, assembly GCF_001313835.1. Taxonomy (NCBI): domain Eukaryota; kingdom Metazoa; phylum Arthropoda; class Insecta; order Hymenoptera; family Vespidae; genus Polistes; species Polistes canadensis. The sequence goes on along the minus strand of NW_014569700.1, from coordinate 226,437 downwards.
CAAGTAAGCAACTGACTCTTCAGTTTTCAATTAGATTCGGTGAAGTTTTTATATTATCATCTCATATTTCTTGTTTCTCATAATATTAATATAAATACAAACAAGTTTTACAAGAAGGCAATATTTGACGCAAGTATAGGTACGAAATCTACAAACGTTATATAAAAAAAAATTATATATATAATATATATTTTATTATTATAATTATTATTTTTTTAAACATTTGCTTATTGTAAAAATATATTAATTTATTGTAAAATCCACAAATTTTTTATTTCGTAATAATAAATAATTTATTATTATTTAGTATGATAATATTTGTAATTTACCATAAGTTGTTGAAAAATATTGTCATTATTTATTCGTATATAGAAAAGAAAAAAAAAAGGACATAATATTATATAAAAATAATTATTCTTTATATTTAATGATCACATAGCGAATTGTTATAGATAATTAAATACGATAATCTCGAGTCACACAATCGGTCTTGAGCATATAAAATCTTTCGACTACACATATGGATAATCCCAATGTATGACGATATCAAATTACGAATTATATCTCGAAATATCATTGAATACACTTGATTAGAATTATTTTTATCGAGTTGGGAGCAGTGAAACATGAATTTCTATCAGTTAACAGTTCTTACTTTAATGACAAGTTTTAAAAAAATCGTATATTGTTATTTTTAAATTAATGATCGATAGCCAAAAGAGTTTAATTTATTTGAATTTAAAAATTAAAATTGCGCTAAACGGTGATATAGATACAAAAGTAAATACATTTCGTTGCTTCTTTTTGAACATTTAGAATATCGGTGGGTCGATGTAGAATGATTTTTTGTTTGTTAAATATACGATCAAAAAATAGGCAAGGAATAATAATTATTTCACGAGATAAATCGATCTTTTTCGTTGTTCTTCTTCAGTGATTTTCAAATAGTATCAAGAAGCAAAGTATCACGATGGTGGATTCCGTCTTTTTAACACGTTCGTTTGGTACACCAGCGGAAGGTGTAAAGGATCAATATGCCGATGGAAAAGCTGCCAAAGTATGGGAGATCTTTATCGGCGATAAAAATCAAAGGACACAAAATTATCGAGACTTTTTGGTTGGTCTCCTTAAAGAAAAAGGATGCAAGAGAATCTTAGATGTTGCCTGTGGTACAGGCGTTGATTCCGTGATGCTCCTTGAAGAAGGTTTTGAAGTCGTTAGTGTTGATGCTTCTGATAAAATGCTCAAGTATGCTCTCAAATCCAGATGGGAGAGAAGAAAGGAATCAGCTTTTGATAATTGGGGTAAGAATTGGTCATTTTATTTTTTATTTTTCTCGATTCATTATGAAGAAAGTTATGAAATTATCGTGAACCGCGTACCGTGATATAGCATTTATCCATCATTGTATTGATTGACGAAAATATTTATATGAATATCGTATTTTCTTATCTATTAAGTGGGTGATACTAAAATTGATGAGTAAGGAAAGGGTCAGTATGTTATCGATGAATCGAAGTGCTTTATATCGTATATTCTTCTCTTCCATCATTTATCTTTTTCATTATAATTGTTAATAAATCTTTGATAGCTTCTATTTCGATGACGAATATTTATTTCTTTTTCTCTTTCACTTCTGACTTCTGATTAATTTATTTTTCAGTGATCGAGGAAGCAAACTGGCTGACATTATCGAAAGATATCAGTCATCTAATCGGAGACGGTTTCGATGCTGTTATTTGCCTTGGAAATAGTTTTGCACACATGCCTGATTCATATGGCGATCAAAGAGAACAAAAGTATAATTTTTAATAAATAATTAAATAAATAAATAAATAAATAATGTATATTTGTATATCTAATCTCATTTTTATTCCATTAACTTTCTAGACAAGCCTTTGCTAACTTTGAACGTTGCGTCAAACCAGGTGGATTGTTTTTGATCGATCACAGGAATTACGATTATATCATACAAACCGGAAACACACCATCGAAATGCATATACTATAACGTGAGTATCACGATAATATTTATTTTTATAAGATAACAAATTATTTATAATAACAATAATAATAATAAAAATACATTTTCTAGAGTCGACATACGACAGACATAAAAACGTCAGTACTTTTTATATCAGGCAAACCAGCTATCGTTACTCTGGATTACATGATCACCATCGACGGAAAATCAAATAGAAATAATTCGGATAATATTAACGAATTTAGATTATCCTATTATCCTCATAGATTGAATGTTTTTAGCGAAATGCTTGCAGAAGCATTTAGATTTAAAGCAAACCACACAATATATGCTGATTTTAAACCGTTGGAAATGGTAAAGAATCCTGGATTTTACATTCACGTGCTGGAAAAGTACTAATGTAAATTAAATGATCTCTTTACGAATCCACAAAGGAAATAATTTCACGACGATGTGTGTAATTATTACATTATTTGACAAATCGCAAACATACGTCATATTTTGCGAGAGATGAATTTTTACTATAGGAGTTACACAATCGATTTTTTCGTGGGATCAAGAAATATGTACATACATACATAATTCGAAATTACGTTTGTGAGTTATTCTCTATTTTCTTGGGTAAGAGATACGAGGAGAAAATTATAACTCGAAGAGTGAAGAAAAAAATTCTCTTAGAATGGTTGTACATATATCAAATTGTTTTGTAATGTTATATACTATAGAAAAAATGTACAATCGTCTAAGTATGATCATTCTCATCAATGTGATAATAATATAAAGTATTTAATATATACAGAGATATGTGGGAGATTGAAGAATAAAACATTTGTTACCAATTTTGTGATCTTTTTTAATTATAAATTCGAAAGACACTTCACCGGTGTTTCGAGCGATCATTGACGAGGATAGTTTTCAAAGATGAGTTTGTGCTCTATTTGTTTTCGGTACCTTCAGTTTTGAATGAGGCTTTTCTCTTTTACGTTTTTTTCTTTTATCGTTTGTTCTTCTCGCGAGATTATCTGTTGCCTTATTTTTATTGAAACAAGTCTTTTTTTATCGCTATTTGGTAAGAATAAAAGCGAATTCCAAAATAGTGAACTTTGACTTGAATAAATAATATTTATCAATCTCTCTTTCTCTTTTACTGTACTGTATTTTTTCGATAAAAAATATAGTTTCTTTTTCGATCTGAAAGATAATAATGCTATCGAAGCTTCGGAAATTTCCTCGTCAGTGATCATCCAAATTGAAAATGATCGAAATCAGCTTGCGTGGGATTACTCGCTTCTTTTTTATTCTCCATATTCTTTCGACTTCACAGATTCCAAAATTAAATTCGCTAATTGTTAAATTTGAAAATACAATTTTTGAGATAGGATCGATATTGATTATTATATAAACGATTTTTATATAAAATATTTTATTTTAATTTTCTTTATACGTTTTAATTATATTTGTCTTAATAATATATTAATATATAATATGTATATATGTTAATTTTACTGGTAGATTTAACTTTCGAAAGCTCCAAGGCATTAAAAATTGTTCAAAGTTCCATGAAAATAGATCAGTTATGTACAATATGTATTTTTTCTTGTTTCAATTATTCATGTGAATAATGAAGCGAAAAATATCCTACTTAAATTCAATTTCAGTTGCAAATATAAAAATAAAGATTATATATCGGGCCAGCAGATATTATAATATTCACAATTTATTATATAATATAGATTTATATTTTGTGTCTGTTATATACGGAAGTCCAACGCGATTGTGTGTAAATTTGCTATTGTATTTTTTACGTAAAAAAATATTTTTGCGATCAGTGATTCATTAGTACCATGTATAATTTTAAAAATGATACAATCCATATCCGAGTACTACATGATTCTATTATTTTCTATTAAAATTCTACTTATTGTCTACGAAAAACATAAGAATGGAATGGAACTACTTTACCGACACTTAGCTACAATTTAAAATGACGAGGAACTACTTTATCAACATTTGACTGCAAATTTAAAAATGAAATCAACCAAAGATTTGAAAATAAAATAGAACTACGTTACCAAACGATTATTAAAGATTTTTTCCTATTGCACGTGTTAAGTAACGCGTAATTAACAAACCCGGATCTTGATTTGTGTAATGTATTTGTGAATTTCCATTTCACAGATACTTACATATTTAAAATACATGTTCAAAATTATTGGCTTCAGTGTACCTATATTATATGTTTCTATTAAGTAATGTAATACAATTAGTAATGTAAATCAAAAAACTATTCTGCTAATATTTTTAATCCTTTTTCTTCTCTGACACTAAAGTTTTGGATGGCTTAGATGGAAAAATAACAAACAATGACAATTGAACAACCGATAGAAGGAAACCGACAGAGTTCTGAAACTATAATCATTTCATTCAATTATTTCTACCCTTCAAATCTTAAATAAAAATGTATATTATATTTTTAAATTAATAAATGTACTTACAATCACGAAAATGTTATTTATAATAATTCCATATAACAACCATTGGAACGATACTGCGGTACCCATAACAATAAGCGGGAATGGAAGAATCGACGTATCTTTAGTCTTTATAATATTTCCCTGTAAGTATAGAATATAATAAATATAGAAAAAATATGAACATATATTTAATATTGTAAACAATCATATATATATTTTTAAGTATTATACTTACAAGATGTATAAGAGGAGACGCTATTAAAAGATAAAGTAAAATGGTTACGATTATACCAAATCTGTATTCTACTTTGTCGGGATGCTCCATTTGAGCGTACGTTAGGAACATTGCTATTAGACCCACTGCTTTGCTTATTAACATAAGCGTATCTTTCTGGAAAAATAATCACATATGATAAGAATTCTCATTATAATCTTATATTTTTAATAAATCTAATCCTATAACTATAGATAAGAGAAATGAACGAATGTCGGATTTGCTTTTATAGGATATAATGAAACATATCCGGACAAGGTATTCATTGATTGAAAAATGGTCGCATGATTACATAATTGCTTTAATATCTCAGGGCAATTGTAATCAATCTTTTATTATCAACCGCAAGAGAATAGCGGCTTGTACACACACATAATTTCTTAATTAGTTGAATATTTATTTAGAATTTATAATCGTTAAATATATCATTTTTGAATTATGATAGTATTCATTTCCCATAGGATTATAGGGTGTACTGTTTCAGGTACACGTAGCAAATACTAATAACACCTGTTAGTCAAATGCAACTTGGCAGGGACTATGTTAATAAAACGAAACATCTTACCGTATGTGGAGAATAATAGTAATACACAGCCATATATATTACGTTTGTTACAAATCCAAAAACATTAACTTTAACCATGACAGAATCACCAAGCATCAAAGCATAGCGCAGCATTAATATTGTCCTGCACGAAGTTTTTATCGTTAATATATTATTCTTACTTATTTTTATTTTAATAATATTTAATGATAGAAGATATTGAAATAAGAAATTAATAATTAAAGTACAAGATAAGATAAAAGTCGCTTAGCCCAGAAAGTTTTTGCATAGAAACAAAAAGATTTGTTTTAAGTAATGTAACTTTTATTCCATCCAGTATATATTTTAATTATACAAGCATACAATTAATTATTAATTTATTAGATTTTTAATATATTTACAAAATATAAATAAGACTTGATACTTACATTCCTATACCACCTAAGAAGGGCATAGGATCGAAACCCTTCGAAGTTCCCTTTTTGTAAATGTCTTTGCATACAAAACTAAAAGAAAATATTTATTAATTTAATTAATTATTTTATTTCTTCTTAGATTCTATATAATAATTATTATCATTTAGATGTGTAATCGTCACGTGCTTGTTTCTCAAATGTCGCTTCAGTCTATTCTTTTCAATTAGTATATATTATGTATAAGTTTATATTTTTTTTTTCTTTTGATATAGGTATTGCATTAGATACTCACGTTCCTGACAACATGTGTCCTATTGTCGTAATTGCAGCACATGTTCCAACAATATCTTTGTATTCTTCTAAAACCATTTTTCGTTATAATTTCGTCTAAATTTCCTCTCAAGGTTATCTTATTTTTTTTAATCTTCTCAAACTATGTGATCACGTTAATAGGCTCAATCAATAAATGGATCTATCAGACGAACTTTGGTAGAACCTCTTAATAATACTGACTGATATTTCACAAATGCTATGATTACTTGCATACAGTCGGTGCTGTCAAAGAGTCATCTTATGTTAAGCTTAGAAAGTTTTTGATCAATTCATACTGATTTATATTACATGCATACTTACCGACTGTAAATACAAAATGATACATTTTTTATTGACAGAAATTGTTTAATCATATTATTATCGATATCGGTAAATATATCAATACAGAAGTACATAGAAGTTCACAAGTTCCCTTTTTTATTTAACCAGATTCATCTTAGTTTTTAACAGGACTACCAGTGGGCGACAGTAGGTACTTAACGCGATGACGGTACACAACACTATCAAATAATACAGTATTCTTTGATAGTATTGTACCGTCATCGCGCTAAGTACCTACTGTCGCTCACTGGTGGTCCTAGTAAAAATTAAGATGAATCTGGGTAGATAAAAAAGGGGACTTGTGAGCTTTTATGTATGTATTTCTGTATTCTTTGGTTTAATCATCTTATTGACATTTTGTAACTTCCAATGAAAAAATAAGTCCTATTTTAATATTTTATTATAAAATTAATAATAAATAATTCTTTATACATATTAGATATAAAATAAATTGGAAATTAAATTCACTAATATTTACAGTACTCATAACTTTGACTTTTTTGCATTTGAATCGGTACTATCACTTTCTTTTACTTCTTCTTCTATTTTTATTGCGAAAACTTTACCGAAACGTCGTCTTTCTGAAAAGTTTTTATCCATAAAATCATTTAAATATTACTATATATAATGTTATAAATAACTTCTTTGAATAAGTTGTATCATATATAAAAGTTTACTTACCTGCTCTTAAAAGTAGATTTTTATTCTGGTACAGAATAGCTGCTTTAGACATATTTTCGTTTAATCCCAATAAAGCTGCCCTGTTTTGATCGTACAATAATTTTGTAAAGATAAGGAATAATATTTAACATAAAAAATATTAATTCAAATGTTTGATTTGTTAGATTATTTTTAAGGATACAAGTTGATAACGTCGTAAGGATTTCTGATATCCGTAACTTTATTAGCCCCACTCGATATTATCACATTCTAAAAAACAATGAAACAGTTCTTCATTATTTGAACACACAGAAAAAATGATAAATACATATATTAATATGCAATTTACTTTGCTTTTTCCATAAACATAAAATAAATGAGCCTGATGTATAGCAAGTTGTCGTGATTCTTGATTAATCACATCTGTATACTGTATTTCAAAATGTATATCTCTGTCTAAAGCTTGCATGTAAAGTTTTTTAGTCATTTTGAATTGAGTGCTGGATGCATTTAAAGTAATGATATCTGTGTTTAATTGGGAACACGCGAACTAAAAATTTCATAAATGAATTAAAATATAAAACAATGGATACAACTGACAATGAATACTATTACCTGAAGTGCTTCGCTTGTTTTTGGTATGACAGAATATACGTGGAACTTTTTTAAAACATTCCATTGATTCTGAAAAAGAAATATTTTATTTCTCATGAAAAATATGTTTTTATTGTTTCATTAAATTTGAATATAGTATAATACTTACCAACAGACGAGTTTTTTCTTCATCACTAAAAGCAAATGTAATTCTATTAAAAATGTTAAGTTTGCCTTCAAATTCTTTGACCAAATCATCGACGTCAATTGGATTAAGAAACGTTCGTGAATCGTCGTCGCATTTTTTCCTTTTCTTTTTAGTTTCAAAAGTACTTTCATCTATGATTTGATTAATTGCCACTGACCTATATCCCACTAATAAATATTATATTATTATGATGCTTAAAAAGATATAAACACTTTCACATATAAATTACAACTAGGTTAACTTCACCAATAAATTAAGAAACTTACGCTTATATGATTTTAATAATATTTCACGTAAATCGGAGGCATTACCATCCTTCGATGCATTTATACACAAATCAAAATATCCCTCATTGTATTTCATAGACATATTTGCAATATTTAACAAGTATTCACGAAAAGATAAACTCAAAGATAACCTCAAAGTGCTACGATTCTATACCTTTTCTAGTTGGTATAGGAATGCAAATGTACAATTTCATTTATAAAAATTATATTCTAAATTAAACAAATAAATTAAATTTTATGTTTGTTGTAGATGTTTTGAAAAATATATAAAATCCTGTTTATTTTTCTCATGTGTACAAGGTGTATAAGTTGAGAGGAATGGAAATAACTAGAAACGACCTATCGAAATATACTTTCGAGAGTCGGACCAATCGAAGCCCTTATATATATATCGTCATATGTGCATAACATGTTGAGTACAATGGAGAAAAAAAGATTTTTTTATTTATAATATATTTTTATTTTATAATTGGTTCGCAAAAAACAATGTATATGTACAACATATCAGATAATCAAGTAAATCCTTTCTTATTCGACCAATGAACACCGATCCTATGCAATTGCAATTGCAACTTGTAGTTTGATTGGTTTAGAAAGTAAATTGTGTTTTTGACCAATCAGAAGCGCCAATGCTACGCATTATAAGAATCAAATTCGGGATTTAATATTGACTTCATTTGTTTTTTAGTAGATCTCGAAAAATATTGAAAATCAGTAATTGTTTTGTTTTAAACGTTGGGAATTGTTTTTTTATCGATGATAAAAATATTTCGTTAGTTCTCGGCTTACATCTTGTTTGATTATCAGGTATTAATAAGATATAATTAATTTTTTATCAATTTATATATTATAAAATACTCACAATATTTTTAATCGAAGTTACATATTTTGGATTAACAAATTTTTGCATGATGGCGTATAGCAGTGCATGTTTAGAACGTTTTCTTCTTTAAAAATTTGCGCCTAATCATATCGAACATTGCAAAAAAGAATATTTTATCCGTTCTAGGTAATTTAGTAAATGAAATATTGTGAACATATTTGTAATATATACTTGCAATAAAGTTAATCTCACTTATGCATAAATTAACAAGAATGAAATACAGTATGGTAAGTTTCTACGAAAGATTCGAAGTATAAAACAATATCTAGCAAATTTAGATTTCCCTTTTTTTCGAACGTAAGCAATTATTATACATATACAGGGTGGTCTAATGAATATGCTCATCTTAGACCATATGAAATGAAAACTCTATTTTATATAATATGGACTTATGATGTATAAAAAAAGATGTATAAGAAGGGATAATCTTGAGAATCTTGAGGAGGCTTAGGGTTGAGAAAAAATTTGATATAGTCATCATAAAGTTGTCTTTGAATCATATTAAATTAGTTAAAAATAAAATATTCATTTGGATTGATCTAAAATGATTATGTTCCCTCATGTACCACCCTATATAAATATAATACACATCGGTAAATATAGGTGATGTTATCTTATAGAAAGTTTCTCGATTCAATCACTGTATTTCGTCGCACTTGTATACTTTTTCAAGTATAATTGCATTTTCTCGCATAAGTTTCTATCATAAGTAATTTAAACTGATAGGTGTATAGATAAGGGGGGTTGGAAGAGGGTGAGTGAGTCAGATTTCCAGGGACTTTCTTTTTCTCTTTCTAATTTTCATTCTCGATGGTTACTATCTTTCTTTCCGTCTATTTGCACGAGGACGTCTCGTATTTGTCGCATAGAAGGAAGGAAGGAGGGCTTGGTATCGGCGCTGTGTGCGCATTGCCAGTCCTCAAACGTGTCATTTGTGCGCACCGCAAAGTGTGTAGCTTGGCACTTGCAGTTACAGGCTTTAGGTTTGAATAAGGGGAGGAGCTTCGTGCATTCCCAACGTAATTATCCCCGTCCTCCTACGGCTTCCATGCCTGTTTCCTGTGGTCGTCCCCGTAACCGGTATATCTTATATACACAGCTGGCCGCCATCTTGGTCGCGTGCACTCTTTACTTTCTCGCAATTCTTTTTAAAACCTTTCCTACCGAATCCGCATACTCTCATGGATATCGTCGGATACTCATCGACTTACATACTTACATTTCATCATCTTTATTTACAGTTATTCTAGTATTTAACCTTTTTTTCTATTTCTCTTCTTATTATTACAGTTTCCATCGATCTTCATTCGATTCCGATCTTGGCTCATTGCTCGATCTTACTTGATTCATTTGGTGTCATTAATTATTCAGGTTAGATGCATGCTATGTTTCTTTTAAAACTATTCATTAGAAATTATTATTAAGATCGGTTAAAAACGAGTCTAATGAAACAATACTAGCGATTCCTCAAATTGAGAATATTCGAATTATAAAAATGATAGGAATGGTGTAATAGTCATTTAAGTCATAGCTGTTTATCGAGTTTAATCGTCGGAGGAAAATAGGTATAATTCTTAATTCTAACACGGCGGATATTATCAAAGAAATTCTCACGTTAAGCTGGACAGTTCGTGTCTAGGTTTTAACCGCTTTAATATCGTTGTCAGCATATCGCCACTCCCACAGTTGTCACTTACTTGTCAAGTGTCCACCTTGTAACGTTACTATTGAAAGAATATCAAGTAACCCTATGTAAGGCTAACGCTAACACGTCAGTGATTTAACATTGCCTGCTATACGGCGTTCCTTTGACACATTCTCGATAAACGCGAGTAGGTGAATATTTCCTATCGGTTTTTTTTATTTCTGATCATTTCAAATGCTATTCATGGAATTAATTATAAAATTGTTTGTAGTAATAGATAGGAAAATATTTGATATATTTATCATTTATTTAATTATATGTGTAATATAATAATAATAAAAATATATATGTATATGATTTAGATCACTTTCATAGTCAGCAAGTTAAAATACTACGAATCGTAATAGTCGAATTTATTTCATCAGAGTTGTACTATTCTTAGATGAAAGATAATTTGTGTGGTCCTTCCTTTATAACAAATAGGTCGATCGAATTATTTCAAATGTGGGTCTAGAGTCAGTTTACTGGTTACGTACTAGTTAAATATAAGAGACAGAAATGTGTGTTGAGAGCTAGGGCAGTGTGACACGCATGACACCGGTCATTAAACGTTGCAACGTTTTCCAGCCTATTAAAAAGAACTCGTTGATAATTAGTGAATTAATGATAATTGTTCTATACAAAGTTCGCTGCGAGAATTGTGCAAGTTTTTATTCCCATGCACCCGGTCCAAGGCTTCTTTGTTAGGCGCATCATGCGCAAAAGTATGTGACGAGAAATTCTTTACGATGACTTCTTTTACCACGTTCAAAAAAAACAATTCTGTCAACGAAAAGCGATTGTTAGACGATTGTGACATCGACTAGGAGCAGTTATTTGATAGCAATGACAACATGATCAAGTCGTTGCATTGTTTTCGCGTTTCGTCTATCTGCATATTACGCATGTGATATCAAAGTTTCAAGAAGAACGCTAAACTTTTTGTTTTATTGAATTTTCATGAATATATCCATAATTCTTTTTACATATGCCAATAATATATAAAATATCTACGAAAAACGATGTGTCATCTTTCTCGTATCACTGTGACAATGAACCGAAAAGATCAACTCCGAGCATCATTCGAAAGATTTAACATCAAAGAAATTTACCGACGACGGGTCCAGGCGCGATACAAACAGTCGAATTACTTTGATCAATCTGATCGTATACGTAGAAATCTCAATTCCACGAAACCTTACGACGACGAATTTTACCCACACACACACACACGCACGCACGCGCGCGTGCACACATATATATTTATATTACATAGTTCAAGATATTAATATAAAGTGTACCTACTTATTTGCCGTACGATCGAGGATATCCATCCATCCATCCATCCATCCAACTAACCAATCATCCATCCATCCATCCATCTTTGCGTCGTATCGTGGTAAACGTTGTGGCCTTGAGATTATTTTACTCGTATCATTTTGACGTTCCGGGTATGCTTTGCTATACTTGGCCTCAATTCTTCCCAATTTACTGATTATCGCACTTCCACTCTACTATTTTTCTACGTCTTTTACCTCTCTTTTTTTTATTTTTTATTTCTCATTCATTCTTTCATTTTCCTATTTTTTTCTTTTTTCTTTTTCAGTCGATTATATATTATTTTGAAATTCTTAAATAATTATTAGTTTGCCCGGCAAGTGATTAGTTTGCCGTGCCGATTTTTAATACAAATTGATGAATAAAACTTGTATATTTTAATGAAAATATTTCTAAATCTTATACGAACATTCTTTGCAATTTAATATTTGCGTTGTAAGCAAAATCGTTTATCGTAGATCCGATCTATGGATTCTAAGAAAGGGTTAAAATTTGTAGGGAAGACTAAATGATATCAAAAAGATATCGTAAACGATCTTTCCTTTCCCGGTGAATTGACAATAGTTGATAGTCCAAAGGAAATAAAAAGAAAAGAAAAGAAAACAAAAGAAAAAAAAAACAGAAAAACAAAGGGGAAAAGATACTTTTGAAAATTGTACATACGTGAAAGAGATCAAGGATTCAGAGTAATTCCTTAACAACCCAATTTCAGGAGATATATAAAGGAGTCGGGACACATTACAATGCCGCCTTTGCTTCCTTCCAAGGAACTTTGACGTGGCCCAAATGTTTTGTGTTTTTGGGGAGGCCTAATAAAACGCAGCGCCGACAATACCGTCGTAATAGCGACTGTGTGTGTGCCTACGGCGCTTATTAAGGCCCTCGAATTTTCGACTGACCGTCGTCGTTTCGGTCTGACAAGGAAATAACTTTCAGCGAAGAGATAGCGGACGAAAGAACCGAACCAGCGAACATTCTATTCGCTTATTGGATATCGATACAAAGTTGCATGTATCGATGGATGGAATGAATGGTCGGATATTGAAATGCTGTTATTAAAATTCAAATAAGTCACAAAAATGTATAATATGTACTCGTGTTCTCGAATTTGTTCTTACTTGGAGAACGGGGAATTCAGTTATATTCACGTCGGCCATTTTGCGTGGAGTTATACGTCGAACGCCGTTCTGCAGCGCATCCGATCCATGGGGATTCGCGAATCATTTTTTTAATCCATCGATTCTTTACTTTGATTTATTTTTTATCCTCATAATTTATTCTCCAACTTTTTATTTTTCATAAGAAAAATGGAATTTTCTTTGCGCGTTACTTCCCATTAATTTCTGTTTCTTTAACATAGACGCGAATATTGAAAGAAATATTTGAGAAAAATTATTCTGCGACATTTTCAATAAGTATATAACGTATTGCATAGTTATTATCATAGTTATTATTTTGATTTCAAGATTCAATTTGAAAATAATGAAATTTGAGATACCTAGATAGAATGATTTTCTTTCAAATTTCGTCCGAAGAGATCAACACTATCATACCCCTATCGTAGATTAGTTATTCAAAGGAAAGAGAAAAGGAGAGAAAGTTATAGACGAATAAAGATCATCGCGCGTATTAATTTGGAGACTTTTGGAGTTCTCCAGTAAAGCTACGCCGACAAGATACTCCTTTGTCTTTTTCGAAGTTTCTGCTACGATTACCGAGGAGCAGCTATGTTACTATAATGTGCTTTCCAATCATGGGATTATCCCTACGTCCGTAGGGACAATCAGGAAAAGATACGCGGCCTCCTGTAATACGAAAGTTTGTAGGGAAGGGAAATGAGAGGAATGGTTGGGTGCAGACCGGCTGTCAATCATTCCTGGGGTAGACTACCAATTTCTTCGCTTATAATTTCTGATGATTTCTTCGGACCGAGCGAACTGGCGCGGTCAGCCTCGGCCCATCTCTTTCTCTCTTTCTCTATATTTCTTTCCTCACTACGAAAATCATCATAAGAAGGTAATTGCGCCGATCACGTACCACCGGCTTGTATTTATCCTTTTTTCATTATAATAACAATGTAACGCGCGCCATAGCTCGAGTCTGGAAGTCGGGGTAATGATTGGTTCGACACACGGCTAAGGCCGATATATTTTTGCGGTTCGATACATATTCCAAGCCAATTAGCTGAACGTAAGAGGGGTGAATAGGGGAAGACATCCTCCGGCTTCTCTCTTCTTCGATTCACGCATGTTACTTTAAACGCTTACGGTCGAAGGTCGACAAATTTACAATTCAACCATATTATTTTATCTTGAAACATTTCAAACGATATTTTTCATCTACTCGAAAAACGAATGACAATATTTTATCGGTATATCAAATAGTAGTTTCACTATCCGTTTCCTCGGAATAATAATTCATCTCTGTTTTTGATCTATTCATTAAAAGTATTTTTAAACGAAGTCAACCTGGTCTGCATTTACTTCTTTTACTTTTTATCCAAAACGAAAGTATTTGTTTGAATTTATAACAAGGAATTATGTGTTTCGTTATTTTTTTATTCTTTTTTCTTTTTTTTTTTTGAAAGAAAAACTTTTGTTTCGCGTACAGTTCTTTCGTGGAATTATGCGCGATAAGAAATATACGTGCACATGTGTGTAGTTAAATAAAAATGGGGTCAAACCTCACGGTCTTGTCTTTCGCGTTCCAGTTTGTTTGAAAAATAATACATTTTATTCATTTCACGATGGTAAATCACGTTTGAACGTTCGAGAATGATTAGGTATTTTTTTCGACGTGAAAGATTTACGGGTATCTCGGTAAAAATATAATAATTTATCCAAGAAAGAATTTGTTTAATCTTTCGAGCATAGATATGTAAGTAAGTAAGTAAGTAAGTAAGTAAGTAAGTAAGTAAGTAAGTAAGTAAGAAAGCAAGTATTCGCGTACGCATTCGTTTCATATTCCAATGTGAACGTTCACGAATGGTAAGGTAAGGTTTACCTGAGCCAACATGTACAGTCGAGGGAGTAGTATACCTACGAGTAATTATTCATAGCACGCAATTACCAGCAATATGCGCGCTCCTATGTCGCTGGTAACGTTCAAGTTCTGGTATCGTTGCATCAATAGCGGCACTAGTTGCAGTCTTGATTGCAGCTTTACGTTTGAAAACAATCTATTTATCTAATTAAGCCTCACTTTTGTATTGTTAGCGACGCCATTTTTTTTCTTTCTCTCTCTCTCTCCCTCCACCCCCTCCTCTCTTTCTCTCTCGTTTCGTTTAGTTTCTTTTCTCTTTTTTCTTATATATACACCTTATAACCATTATAATCACCGGCTATTATTTTTACCGCACGAAATAGCGATACACCGGTACAGATACGTTATTCCTCCTATTCTCAAACTTTTCCAACTTTGTTGCGCTGGTTTTTTTTTTTCTTTTTTTCAAACGAATGATTTCCTAGAAATTTTATCACCAATTGTTGTCACCGCTAGTTCGCGAGTACGGTATCAACGATCTTTCGAATTTTCTTTTTATTTTACTTCGTTTTCGTTCTTTCAAATAACGAGAATAATTTTTTTTTTCTAAGTTATCTAATCGTGAAACATAATTCTTGGTGACAATCGTGATTGTTCGGCATGTTGAAACGTTAAGAAATTGTTAACTATTCCTCTGTAAGAATCTTTTTCTTCGCATAAGCTTGCTATGTCAAATTATTTGATCATTTTCATTTTCTATGCCAAGCATATATAATTGGATTTGCTATAATAAAAATAATCATCGAAATTTTGTGAGAGCAAAAATATTTGACAGTGTGTACATCAAAGAAACGTCATGATCAATGAACAAGAATATAATACAACATTTTCAATAAAATCTCTAATGAAAAATATCGTGATATTTATTAGATATAAAGCACTGAAGACATCAACGTTACTTTACAATGATTTTTCTGATTATTATAAACTTTAATATCGTCTAAATTAATGTCGAAGAGATCGAGAAACAAGGAAGAAACCGTTTATTCGAAGATGCAATGAGCCGACAATTCTGTGACGTAATTCGTACTTTAAACATCGGCGAGATAACGGAATTGGACGATTAAACGATCTGAGAAGATAAGAGCGAATAAGGTTAATTAATGTCATCTAAAAATGAGACCTGAATATATCGTAGATGAAACTATTCGTTACACTTTCTTGAATTTCAAAAGGAACATTTTCTTCTTCTACTTCATTTTCTTCTTTTTAAGATTTTCTTACAAGATGCGAGATCGTACCATGCAAGTTAAATTAATTGTTGCTAAAGGGAGATCAGGAACGTGCTGCATCCGCTTTCTTTGTCGGACATGAAAATACTTCAAAGGTCCATGTGCCGACGGTACTTAATGAATAGAACGTTTCTACTCTTTTACGAGACTTATTTATAATAAATATTATTTTATTGTGGAAAGTAAAGTTAAGAGAATATTTTGTACTGATTATAATTAACGAAAAGATACACGAAATGTATATGAATTATTTTAACTTAGGTGTGTCCTGATTTTTCGTGTCGGAAAGTTACGCTTTTATAGAAATATTTTTCATGGAAAATAAAAAAGATACAATATTGAAATTTAACTATCATATTTGTCGATCTTTCAAAATAATAAATATCAATATTTAAAAATAAAATATTTATAATTGTAGAAATTACATAGTTTTCAAAGTCGTGCAGCAAAACGTCTAGGAGTTTGTGGTACCCGCAAATTTCATATCTTGTAAATGTCAAAAAAATTCAAGAAAATAGAAAATATTTAATTATCGTTAACTCAAAGATTCTTTTTTCACTTTATGTTTATTGTTTCAACTCTACGAAAAAAACAAAATCAAATATTTGTCGATTCATTGTGAATAGTTTAAACGACGCAATAGTTGATAAAAAACGAAATGACCCCTCGTTAAAGTTAATCGATCAATAATTTTTAACGTTATCGCGTACATTAGCTCGAAAAAACAAATTGAAGAAAACGCGTACAAACATTTAAGTAGAAAATGAATCGCTCGTATACATAACTTCTACGATATTTTAAATATTGAAATAACTTCATCCAAAACACGCGACAAAGAAAAAAGAAATAAAGAAAATTAGCAAGCAATGAAAAGTCAATGTTGTATACCGAATAAATTGGAAAACCTTTTTTCAATATTATAAGTTAGCAATACTTTTCCTTTCGTTATTTATTAATACAATTGCATTATCTAAGTAAGTGTTACCAGAACTTGAATAATTTATTTCTTTTTCACTTTATACCTAACGCATACATTTTGAGAGTTGCATGTCAATGATACATTTCGATCGGTTTTACCGTGGTATCTTTGTCTTTTAATTTTTTTTTTCATTATCTTTTTTGTATTTTTGTTCGTACCTCCTGCGTTTCATCCCTTATCGGTGTTATCTCAGTCGGCACACGATCGTCCAAGTGTACAATCGTGCCAAAAGCTCGGGGATCATCGTACTGCTTTCTCAGGGTTGTTGCTTTTTTGTTTTTTATTTTTTTTTTCGTTCACGAACATTGTCGCCAGTAGTCGTCGCCGTCGTCGTCGTCAGCGTCGTCGTCGTCGTTTCCTAACCATCGGCAATCGTGGAGTCACCGTTTCCTACTACTACAACAACGACCAAGAGATATCGTTCGTGTCTCGTGATCCGATAGCACTCACGAAGCGAGTGAGTCTCTCTCTTTCTCCTCGCGGATAAGAATAACGCGACGGCAAAAACGAGCATACGAGTAAGCGCATATTCTAATGCTGGCGAACACTTAGAACACTTAAATACAGGTTGTCCCAAAAGTCTCTTTTGACGAATTTTAAAATCAAACTGAATGCAATTATTATATTTTTAACGAGTATCTTAAACGACTGTCTTACAAACCAATAATTTTTTAACGAAGCTAACCGATAACTCCTATCTGCGAGGGTGGGTTAAAAAGTTTTATATATATGTTTGTTTTTTACAAATTTCTTTCTACACTAGTATATTAAAACTCTTTGACTCAAACTTTTGGGACTCCCTGTAAATTTAGATGAGTTACATATGAATGCGTATGTGTGAACGACATACAAAGGTCGTGTGGATCGTCACCGAGAATCTAGCGGATCGTAACACGTAAATCGAGAATAGGCGGTACGTTGCGTTGAAAACGTTTGCACCTGTTTATCTTCGTTATATCTTTATATGGTAAACGTTTTTTTTTTTTCAAATATATTTTTCCACGTATATATATATGGATATGTATATGCATATGTATAATTATGTTACGAGAGACTATTCCAATTATTATTATAGCGTTCGTAGTATGCAGTTTTTCTAAAGAGTTGCTTGCTCTGTGTGAACGTTCTTTTTATCTACAAACAGATTTTACTACACAGCTAATATCATAAATTATTTCGAATATTATACGTTTTGTTTTTAGCGTTGAATTTTTATTGTCCCATTCGGTTTCATTTTATACTAAATATAACATCGATGATTTTAATTAAATATTGTCACGTAATCATTGTAATTTATAGAATAGATATCGATCTAAATGATAATTTATAAAAATGACAAAAATCTAATGGTAGATAAGTAGATAAAAAATATTTGCACCATAAGAAAAGAAATGATTTTGGTGTATCAAAATATATATTAAAATACTCTGAAGATTAAACGAAAACAATAATATATCTCATTCGCGAAAAACTATATTAATTCTTCACAAAAAGAGAACGCGTGATTAAAAATATGAAAAAAAGTCGGGACTTATCGTGAAAGAAATCCTTGAATCGTTAGAAAGAATTTTCGATCTTGTTCGATATATTATAGCGGGAGTATTAAAAAGAAGAAGAAGAAAAAAAAGAAAATGGTAGAAGAATAAAAGGACGAAGAGGACGAAGAAGAATAATAAGAATAAGAATGAGAATAAGAAGAGGTAAAGGATGAAAAGAGGAAAGAAGCGAAGAATCTGGAAGTATGTTCTTGCGATGGTATCGTTGTTCGTAGGTTCTGCGGTTAGGTCGGTAGCGCCATGCTGGCATTCGGATTGGTCGATCTTATATGGTTTGTGGGTGTGGTTATAATACGTGGTGGGAGTTAAAAGGAAATGATTGGCTAGGGAGTATAATGGGCGGTAACCGAGTGGACACTCTCTCTCTCTTTTTCTCTCCTTGTTCCTCTCTTTCTCTCACCTGAGTTACCACTACAGAAGAAGAAGTTGGTTGGGATGTGTGGCACGGTCTCGTACGGTACGGCCGGCAGGCCTCGGCAGTACACGAGCCGCTTCTTCGAAGCGAGCACCGCATCGTGTTTTCGCGCCTCGGCCTTTGAAGCACCCTCCGACCACGACGACCACGACGACCACGACGATGACGACCACGACGACGACGAATTAACTCGACTTGCTATCTCGAGAAAAGTCACCCCCGTTACACACGATCGCGTCAATTTGCACGCGATTACGACTACCACCACCACCACCACCTGCTTCTTCTCGATACATACGCATACATACATATACATATACATATATATACATTGACATATTATCACATACGTGTGTGCGTGCGTCCCCGTGCGTGCGTGCATGCGTGCGGGTTTGCTTGCATACATACACGTGGATACTGTATATACATAAATATTTATACACGCGTTTATGCATTAATATTTCCCCTTTTTTTTCTTTCTTTTTTTTTTTTTCTTTCATCTTTTCCTTTCGATACATATTCTTTTATCGGACTGTTTTCGAAATAGTCGGGCTAGTGTTATGCAAGCGTTGTGTATGAGCCGAGAGAGGAAAAAGGAAGAAAAGGAAGAGGAGGAGGAAGAGGAGGAGGAGGAGGAGGAGGAGGAAGAGGAAGAGAAAGAACCTGGATCGGAGAGATTGTTTTTTACGTCGAGTCACGTGATTTTCGAGGAACTTCGCGAAAAGATTGACAAGTGTGTCGCATTGTTGTACGAGGGTTGTGAATAACGTTTATCTAAGGGATGTTACGTGAATTCAACGATTTGGTGTTGTTACGTTTATAAATCTTTCGCGATGTGTGATCTTATATTGGATCTACGGCAGGAACTACGACGTGGAAAAGTTTTTATTTGATTTGCGACATCCTGAAAGGGAGAGAAGAAAAAATTGATTTTGCAAAAAAAGAGAAACCCCATCATTGATTGCATAGTGGACGCGTGATCGGTCGAACGTTATACGATGTCGAGACAAAAGTCAGGATGATTTTTGGCGGTAATCGCGGGAGGTGGGGGGAGTGCAACGCGAGTTTTTTATTAATATTGTATCATCGGAGCTCGAACTTTCTTACCGTGGATAGGGATCGTGGGTGGTTCGTCTATTCTGCAAAGTGAACACACACACATTTTCTCATTAATAGAATAATTAAAAAGATCAGTATAAGATAAAGAAAGAGAGAAGGAGAGAGAAAAGCTATAGCTTGAGCGTAGAAAGCAAGTAGCAAATAAGGTAGACAAGAGAGGGTGCATCATCAACGGGTAGTAAAACGGCAGCTGCTGGGGAAGGAACGATCATGCTCGACGAGTTTCGTCGAGGATGACGTAGCGTCGAGCGGAAGCAAGGGGCGTTACGGTTTGCACGGTGTACGCGCTGGATAGAACCGCCTCGGCGGGGTTAGGGGTGGTCGGGGGTGGCGGTGGAGTCAGCAGCAGCAGTAGCAGCAATAGCAACAGCAGCGGTGGAGGAGGGGCAGGAGGAGGAGGAGGAGGAGGAGGCGGAGGTGGAGGAGGAGGAGGAGGAGGGTGCGGGAGTGGTGTAGGTGTCGTAGGTGTTGCGGGTGCGGGTGCGGGTGCGGGTGTGGGTGTCGGTGTCACGGCACCAAACTTGATAAACGTTTGTGGACCACCCGGAACATCCCTTGCACCGCCGACGGATTACACGACGGCTGCAGCTGCGGCTGCAGCAGCGGCAGCGGCGGCGGCAGCGGCTGCAGCGGCGGCATGTTATCCCACGGGATCAACGCTCCCACTTTCTACCTCCCAACAACACCCTATATCTCATGTCGTTGATACCACGATGACGCCAACGTCAGCACCTGTGCCGACCCCGACCTCGGCCTCGGGTCCTAACAATCCTGTTGCCATGAGTCAACTCGGGACTGTCTATGCTACTAAAAGAAGACGAAGAAACGGCAAAAGGTTTGTATATTGTACCAATCATCCAAATCTGTTAGGAACTTGTTCTTATTTTTTCTAACCCATCATCTTTTTCTTTATTTGACGCATTAAGTTAAGTAATCGCAATCGCGTTACCAAAGAAGAAGATGTGTTAGACGAGTTGAAAGAACAAATGATTATCTTTGTAAATTATACTGCTGATCGGTCGCTAAACATAAATCATCGTGATTTATATTCCGATTAGATAGCAGGTTCTCCGGTAAATATAAATGTCATTCTTATCGAGATCTATCTAGTACCCAACCTTCGTCTTACTTTACCAATTTTGAAATATAGATTTCTTTTTTCAATGAACTTTAAACAAACGATCTAGTAAGGACGTATAACGCAGTCGTGTCAATGAAACCGAGAATGATACTGGCGACTCACGTGCAGTTTAATCGTTCGAAGGGACGATAGCACCCGAGTATCGTGATCGTCTGCATAAATCATGCGTGACTTCGAAGGTGTTAATGGAAGAGAGGCTCGAACTGCTCGCGCGTAGATAGGTAATTGTATCCATTTAGAGACGTTTCTAAAGACATTAGACAGTCGTTAATCGAGACGACCAACGTGTGTTGGATATTTACGTGGATTTCCTTTTTTTAAGGATAACTACCAATTATTCATTTTTGATGTCATTTAAAATCAATCGACGAATATTTTCTTCCTTTGTAAATATAATAATTAATTATTAACCTCTTGCGA
Source organism: Polistes canadensis (assembly GCF_001313835.1). Classification (NCBI taxonomy): domain Eukaryota; kingdom Metazoa; phylum Arthropoda; class Insecta; order Hymenoptera; family Vespidae; genus Polistes; species Polistes canadensis. The sequence goes on along the minus strand of NW_014569700.1, from coordinate 204,534 downwards.
CACTTTTATTTGCAATATAATACCAATAATTATATTTATTTATAAATAACTCTGTTATATAAATTAAGTCAAAAATGAACAAAACTCGTTTGAAATTGGTTGACATTTATGTTAGAACATTTTTACAAAATCCGTTGATATACATATTCTAAATGTCTACTCTTACGTGATTATTTTTTTATGTTAATTTTATTATTTTATTTGACTCGAATATATATATCGCAGAAACTTACACGCGAGATTTTCTCGTATGAGAAATTCGAATTATCTTTGGCAATCGAGTAAAATCCTTTAATCCTTTAAGAACGATATCTCCCACCGTCATCTTTCTCGTCAGTATCTTATTTTCCTTTTATATTTATTGTTATCATATCCGTGTACTCGATCGTGCAAACACGTGCTTCTTGGTTGGCCGCTAGAACGAAAGCACGTGCTTTATAAATCGAAGGAATTACACGTACACCCTCGTGCGTATCGAACGAAAGAAGATACGTTCGTGTACTGGGTACTAAACGTAAGCCGACGGCAACATAATGCGCGCTTGATTACGAACGAATGTGAAATTAAATGTTCCAATAAATTTTCCAAGACTTTTCTCCAACTTACATCATTTTGTCTTTTTAATGACCAACTACGGAGTCGTCCTATTGGAAGATAACAGAAAAATATTTCGATTTAATTTTTCTTTTTTATTAACTATTTAAATATATTTTCTTAATCAAAAGTCAAAGTAACTCGATATTAGATTGTAATATTTAAATGAATGATACGCGTGACATTAAAGCGTTAAAAATCATTCTAATTTAGTTATCAGATTAAAATTAACATATCCGCGCAGAGGTAAAATATACCGAGAATGTTTTTTTCGTTGTTGTTGAAATTTTGCTACGTCAAGGGATCGTTCACCGGAATAGTTATCTCCTTCGAGAAGGGGGTATCTTGTCGAGGATACATTCGTAAGGAGACCTAGCTCGTGATCTCTCAAGGATCACGAAAGAACGTAATGGAGTTTTAAACGGTGCTTGAAGGTGTAGGTGCAGAGGCAACAGGCAACAGGCAACAGGAACGTCGATTCGCTTTCTCTCTCTCTCTCTCTTTCTCTCTTCCTCGTCTCTTTTACTTCGGCTTTCGTTTGATACGCTAAAGAAGAAAGGGAAAGAAGAGTCAGACGTATTCCCTCGAATGGGGGAATGCCTCGAGGCTTTCTACATGCCTGATTCATCTTTTGCTTCCTTGGCTCCTTCGGTTTCCATCGAGGCGTCGATCTACGAAGAACAGAGTTCTTCCCTCGGGCCATAGGGATTTCGATCGAAACCGTTTGCCCTTTCGAAAAAAAAGGGAGAATAGTGATTTTCCCGTCAACGTGCAAACGCAATATTTGATTTTTAAACGAAGAATAAACGTTCCCATGTAAAATATATTGCAAAATACGAGAAACAAAGAGGTTAATTGAAATGAATCGGAGAGACAGATATAAGAGGAGATCGAAGATAATTAATAAGATAAAGATTTATTTCGAATGACAATGTAGGAGGAAGATTTATCTTTAACGATCGAGCGAGGGTTATCTGTTGTAACGAGGGCAACTTGGAGTTTCCCTCAAATTTTCGATGGTTCGAGGAAGAAGTTGGCTTGCGATGCACGCCGACTCTTCCCGTGGCCTAATGACAGCAGCTTCTATAATTTGGAGTTTTTGAACGAACGGCTAAATTACCGGCGAACCAAGGGATTACTGTTATTACACGCGGCCGCGGACTCAGTCGAAAGCTGATTATACTTTAGTCAGTCTCTCTTGATCTTGACTCGTTCGACTGTCAGCTTCACTCTCGTTCGCCCTTCTCGATCCTACAAGAGACGACGGCTCGAGAAACGACGGGCCCTTAACTTTAATTCCTCTTTCTGTGATCGTCCAAACGATTCGTTAATCTCTCTTGCAAATACTATTTTATTTCTTTTTTAAACGCACTCTTTGTTAACGCAAACACGAGCGTCAAGTTACCATCATAAACACGTTCAACATATTTACGAGGGAAAATTCATCGTCGTCTCCTCTCTAATATTACTTTTTTTTTAAATATTATTGAATATTATATCAAAAAATAATATTCTTGTTAATTTTCGAAGCGTTGCAACAACTCGAAGCTGAAATTTATCAATCGTCGAATGGAATTTCAAACCATTAGGAGAAAAGCACTTAAACTCGAAACTGCAACGAGCATAGCCCCCGATCATTCTCTCATCCATAGACGCGGAGCAGAGCCACCACGTTTTGGTTGATTAGTTCTTAAGTAATTGCCGTGCATCCTTATGACCTTATAACGTGGGTTTATAGCCTTGTAATGAACCTGCTTCCAAAGACGTTTGCCTCGGTTAAACCAAACTTGCTGCTGCTGCTGTTATACGCTACGGATATTTTCGTTGGCCGTGTACCTAACCGATTTTTGAAAAAAATCATTCGGTGTCCCTGGTCGTTGTCAATAACGTTACGTAAAATCATCCTACGTGCATCTCGGTTTTTGTCATTATTTTATTTTCTTTCTTATTTCGAAGGGAGGGGAGACAATATTGCCAGTCATGTAGATATAATTACGTTCGATCGATGCCTCTGTTTCTTTTATTATAATTTTACTTTTTTACCTCATTGTTTATTTTTGCATATCCTTTCTTTTCTTTTTCATTACTCGTTCGATACAGCTCGCAATAAAAAAAGAAGAAGAAGAAGTAGAAATAAAAATGTGTCGCAGGAAGGTAGGAAGGAAAGAAGAAGAGAAGAATTTCATTGGGTATTAATCGAGGATATAATTTACCTACTCCTTTCCAGGTTGGAACGTTGCACAGCCTGTAATTTAATAGACTCACCTTACGTTAGTCAGAGCCCAAGATGCGTTTTGCCCCGTGTAACGCGTATAGCCGATTCGCGACAAGACCATTACTCGCGGAAGAGTCATAACTCCCGTAACCCGCCGTTCCAAACAGATTTAACACCTCGTATCCAATTATGATTGGTGCTCCATTATGGTTATACCTGCGAGTACCTTGCTTCCGAAATGAAGATTCCCTGGTATGCATGCCAACAAACGTAAAATGTAATATGTTTCTTATAATACTTGGAATCCGTGCAAAAATAACTGAATTCATTTCGATCCCTTTCTTTCGATATACACGAATCATATTTTTCTCTTCAATCTTCCAAATAATAAGAATAATTCTCGGTGTGTAATTGGAATAAAAATAAGAGTTGCGTACTTGTTTTCTTTTTTCCCCTGAATAAAAAGAACAAAAAAAAACAAATAAATGTGTTTGATCGTAGTTAAGATAGGGACGTGTCTATTAAAGGGACAATCGGTAGTACGTTGGTGTAGGAAAGTGCAAAAACGATTCGAGCCGAACGGTTGTGCGTTCAATCTTTCGGCGTTCCAGGAGTGCTGAATGGGCCGCACAGCAAGAAATATCCGTCCTCGTGGTTACGGCACCGTGAATAGAGCCATAACGAAGTGAAATGTGCAGGTGAATTTATGCTCCAGGAACGGACGCTGTTAGGCACTCGTTTCTTCAACGCGGGACCAATAGTTACCTATCGAAGGATCCTTTCAAGCGAAGCAAAGTAGAGAGGACGACAAACGAGTTTCCTTCTCTTACAATTTCTATTTGCATAAACGAAATATGCAAATATTCTTCAGATTAATTCATAAGAAATATTAATGTCTCGTTGATCAACGAGGTAATTGGAACCTTCAATTATATTAGAAAATCATACAATCTTTCCCAAATTTTTCTTTTTTTTTTCAAACGAAATTCTTATTACAATTTATAAGTTGAAAGTTAGAAAAAGAGAGAGATTAAAATTAGTCGAAATCCTTTGGTTACTAACGCTGCTGAAATAGTCTTAGAAAACGTTTGAAATTTCATTCGGAAAGAGGCGGCCCTGTGTGTCGGTTGGCAACGATGTATCTCATCCGGATTTGGGCCCAGACTCGAGCCAACCTGGACCGGTACGGCGCTGTGTGTTTAACTATTCAATAATTCATCCCGCCATTCATCACCAACGAAGTGTAAAATTTATCTTATTTTTATGTATTGGCCCCCTCCAGTTTGCCCCCACCATGAATCAAACTCTTATTAGTCTCGATTTGTTTGCTGAGCGCGGGCGAGATCTCTCTTTCTCTCTCTTTTTATTCGTATCTCTTCTTTCGAATAGTTTTATATTTTTATCTCTCTTTTTTAAAATCTTCTTCTTTTTTTTTTTTTTTCAGTCAAAATTAACAGACCAAAATTTCTACGAAAAGTAGACTTTGAAAAAAAAGAAAATCTTACCTTGTTCGATCGTTTCCTCGTACATTTTCGAAGGTCGACAATTAATCACGTCAATGGTGATCATTTTATTCTTCCTTTTTTTCTGTTTCCATTATTAAGAAGACGCGAGGGGGGACATCGTAGTAGGAGTGACATCGACGTTTGGTCCTCGATTAGAGTCAGGTAGTAAGTAAGTAGGTATACACGCATACACACATACACACGCAATCACACACATATTCATACATACATTTATACATATTTCCGGTGGCAGAAGTCCAGGGTATATCTCATTGTCATTACGTCACTAGACTCTGTCATTTGCTTTTTTCAAGCATCCGTTTTTCTCACCGCGGGATACACGAGGGCTTGATGATCGTAATTATAGACGAGTCGTTGTAAAGAAGGTAGGACGGAGTGACGGACCGACCAACGGGCCGACCAACGGACCGACCAACCAACCAACCGACCAACCAACCGACCGACACTACGCCGGACAAGAATCTAACGCAGCTGCGCGCACACGTCTCCACGTGTCCTACGATTTGTTTCGGCTTTCCAATTTTTCTCTTCCTTGCGATAGAGCTCTGATGACTTTTCTTCCTAATGGAATGGAAAAAAAAAAACAAACAAAAAGTCACTGCGTCTAAAAGGTATTGGTGGTAAGGTGTATGCAATTTAACATGATTGATCAAATGATTGGCTATGAAATTTGTAAACTAAAATTCTGCATCGGACTTTACGACGATTACAATTTAAAATGATGATTTTATTTATTGACTTTTGTTGTTTAAGGTAGCTTAAACATTAAATTAGAATAGCAATAGTCAGTTGGATTAAAATTTGGATCGTAGTTATTGCAAAATGAAATAATAGTTAGCGGACGGGATAGGAAAAAGAGAAATAAGGATCGAAGGTAGGCGTCAGGAACCTTCAACGTCAGGTTGTTCCTCGTTGAATCCCGTGATTTCGGTATCCGCTCGTTTCGGCAGAATTTGCATTTGAAGAACGCAAAATTGGGCGGCGCAAAGATAGAGCTAATGCTCGCGGGGCGGACCGCAGCGCCGTGTAAAGACAGGGTAGACCTGACCATTCCAGGTTCATCATCGTCTACGCGCTTTCACATCGACTTTTCATTTTCTTCCTCATCGCGAAAACGAAGAATAAGGTTGTTTATCCTCCTCCGGAGCTTGCCCGGAGCCATTACGTATTACCGAATTACGAGAATTATCTATCGGAAGCATGCTTTAAATCAATTTGTTCGATGCACTCGTGAATCTTCGTATATCTTCGGTTGCCATCGTTGCAGCTTCGTTTCACGCGCGCCAAGTTTTTCAATTTCGAATATAATCGAATATAAAAATATTTTCACGTCGAAACTTTACCGAAATTTTTACTTTTCACGAGGGAGAGGGGGTAAAAAGCTTAGGTCGAAATTGATCAGGAGTATATTATTAGCTTGCCTAGAGGTTACCTTCGAAGATTACACGTCTGCGATCGAATTTCGTCTCTCTCACTCTCTCTTTCTCTCACGAATTAGTAAAAACGAATTCGGTATCCCGAATTTACATACATTCTACAAAGACGAACTCAACTGGATCGATGACGGTGACGTTCGTTCGATCCATCCATGAGTTTTAAGATCGTATAGCAACATCCTGTACCTTTATCGCTCAACTCGGTGATGATCGATGCTACTAGTTTGAAAAATCATTTACTTTTAAGAATAATCGGTAGACGCGGTTTGTAACGTGATAGTCGTGTCGTGGTGTACCTACGCGCGATGAGAACGATCATCCAGTGTTGCCATTTTAGAACTTTTCCGCTGGAGTTGTATCTTTTTTGAGAAATCGGAAGGTTTTCAGTATCCATCCGATAAAGTAGAACATTTCTCGAGATTCTACTTACTTCCTTGGGTACTCTCAAGTATATCACGTTATTTGATATCTTACAAACAACAGACACATTCGTGCGTATACACGTACGTGTGTGTATATATATATATATATATATATATATATACATATATATAATATATTTTTCCAGATTTTGATTTGACCATTATTCGAGACGTATCTTTCTACTCGTTACCAGCTATATAAACGGTGCAAATTGTATGATATCAAACTAACGCGTCGTTGCCCCCTCACTGTTTTCCAAGATGGCGGATGTATGCTCGTTTTCTCTACTACCATTCGGTGCACGGCTCCGCCAATTGGATACGTCCGGTTTGCCGGTCCGAACGAAGGTGTCCGATCGATGTGAACTTTTAAACGTGAGCGACGATCCGCGTCCAAATAGATTAGTCTCGCAAAACGATTATCCCCAAGTAAAAAGTACTCTACGTGGGTGTCGATTATTTTCGTCTTCGGTATCTCAAGTTCGGTCTTTCCATATGTCCTCGACAGACGACGGAGATTTCACGGTAGCCTTGAAAAAAGATACCACGATAGATGTGGATATACTAAAACTCTATTCTGTGCACTTTCCAAACCAACAATTTTCTACGAGTTTTTCATCAATCAGAAATGAACGTCTTCGAGATGAAATTAAAAAAAATCGCAATAAAATAAATTAGACAAATACATGAGAACTATTAAGAGAAGATAGGAGAAACGAGAAGAGAATCTAAGATAAATTAGGAAAGGATGTGCAACGAGCAGCTAAGTGGCTACTCGTCTCTCTATCGCTTTCGTGCGTCCCACACTGTCGCTTGGTTTCCAGTCACGAGGGTGTAAAGAACAATAAAGGCGTACGTGCGAAGTTAGAAAGGGAAGGATTACATGCACGAATACCTTGTCGTTGTTGTTCTTGTTATTCGGACTCGAACTTCGATCGTTCACTTTTTCTTCGCAATGCTTTGCAACTCGCTTTTCGTTCGTCTTTTTATGTACTTGCTCTTTCTAAGTACATACTTATACTTATATATATAACATGTATATAGATACACACATATTCATTGGCGAGTATTATAGAATCGTCGAATTCCGCGATTCTTTACACCGCTCGCGTGTGCTCGCACTTGGAAAGTTTCTTACTCGTCTAGACATCGGAATTGCTCTCTTTATTTTTCTTCTTCTTCTCGTTCCGCGTTTCTGTTATACTATTTGTTTTTTGAATCGACTATGAAAGTACTTTGGACGCGTACTAACTTCTTATCGCTTAGGTTCGACGTGAAATCATAATGATATCATTACGGACCATACATACTGGTGCTCGCTTGGCAGCGATAGTAAATATACCCGATAATAAAATGTCCTGGCTATCTGTATCGCTGTGATACTATAGCTTGCTTAAATAATAAATAACGCGCGCCTATAGTACTAGTTGCTTCAATTGTGTGTGTATTCGCTACTCTATATATACTATTACTAGGTTCTTGTCCTACGAAACTTTGCAATTTGCACAATGCTCGCGTTGACAGAGAAACATTTTTCTAAACTGCCTGACGAATTAACCAACTTCACGCCTACTTTATTTCGAGCCTATTTCACTTGAATAAAGTACTCTGGTATATAAATACATACGTATACTTACTTACTTACTTGCTTGCTTGCTTGCTTGCTTACTTACTTACTTACTTACTTACTTACTTGCATATTATACCTGCTTACTCAATGTGAGTAGTATATTCGATCGAAAGTGACATCAATTTTCTAAACTACATGACTACGAATAGAGTACGTTTAGTAGTTTCTTTTTAATCTATTCGATATCTGTTTGTCGGTGATACAAAAGACTCAATTCTTATTTTTTTTTAAGAAGAATATTAATCTGACGTAAAAGGCGTAAAAAGATTAATCTTACTCGTGAGAGATATTATTAATCACCGATCAACGTTTCATGAAAATGTATATTTAGCGTAGCATTCATCTCTCGGTTGATGTTTATAAGATTGAAATTGAATCACGATTGCTATTAAATTCTTAGTACTGTGCGTGATTTACTTCGAAATTATTATATATCATCTATCTGACGTTTTTTTTTTCTTTTTTTTTCCTTCGATCTTTTTCTTCTCGATTGTAATTGCACTTACGCATGTAAGTATGGCTCATACTACTGCGGCATCCGTGTTGTTTTGGAACTTTCTTACGTTCGATCACTTTTCGAATTAACTCATTAGCGCTAATGAGAGAATCTGAAGTCAATTAAGCACGCGGTGATAATATAAGAGCGATAAACGAGAATCCAATGAATATGCAAGCTAAATCCACTATACTCGACCACCTGCCATTTATATACTTTCGTTTATTTAACTTACAACCGATGTTATATGCTCTGATTTTCTTTTCGTAAACTTATATGTCTTATTATATAGAATATGTAAAACATCTATACATTCGTCGAATTTAATTATTCAATCTTTCTTTAATTAAAACAATTATAAAATTGATTATTTTCATAATTTAAAAAAAGAACCACACAAATTAAAAATATATACATTAATAATACATTTATTCGTTCATAAGTATGTGATATTTTGTATACGTATATATATATTCAAAATTTGTAAATTAGACAAAAAAAAGAATGCATATAAATTTAAATAAACGTTAGATTTGAAGTAGACTACGGATGAAGGAAAAAAAGAAAATACAAATGAAGCATGAAACAGGAAGAGTAGAACGTAGGCGTAGTAGACTAGTGTAATCTATATATATATATACATATATATATACATATATATATATATACATATTCGGTGTAAATGCGGTGTGCATGCGGTTCCATGATTACATTTACAAATAGTTAAAGCCATTAGTGGACACGCGAAACCTCGGGGGTACTAATTTAATCCAGCTCAGTAATTACGAAAGATTCTAACGACCTTCGCCGCCTCGTTTACGTTTTCACGATTGTTCTCGCCGCTCCCGTTCATCGAGTATACCTAAAAATTTTCATTTTACGTTTGAACAACCCCTTCCCTCCACTACCACCTACACCCTACGATTCTAACGCTTGATATCAAAAGCTTTCTCATTTTTTGTCTACTTATCTCAGTTTTAGTCTTTTTTAAATATTTTTCTCCTTTTTTATCATTCTTTCTCTTTCTCTCTCTCTCGGTTATTTTTTATTTCTCCGTCTCTTGAGTATCCAAGAACGCAAAAAGGGGCAAAATATTTCGCATGGCAAAGTCGTAGATATGGAAATTCAACCTCGTCGTCTCGGTAAAAGAGGATTTATTTCCGAGCTAGCGCATATTAATACTCACGCCGTATTTCACGCGTCGCTGTTTTACGCGCTTGTGTTTATACCTACCACTCTCTGTCTCTCTGTTTTGTGTATGTGTGTCTGTGCAGGTGTGGGTGTATGTATACGTTTACGTAGGTGTGCTCCTTTCGCCCGGAAAAACGCGCGAGCGACATTAATTTATGACGTTCACTTTTTATATTTGATTCTTCCGTTCGTTCCTTTTGCGGACTCTGCTTTCTTTTTATATTTTTTTCCTTCTTATCTTTCGTCATTTAAAAGAAGAAATTTGTCGACAAAAATTAACACCTTCGACGACGGAGTATTTTTATTATTGTTGTAAATATTATTTAAGATGTTTATATTAAATGACCATGCATCTTATATCACACATGTTTTTGTGGACAAATTTTAATACAATTTTTAATTTAAATATGATTGAATATCTAAAAAAATGTGTAATGTATGTAAAGGTTTAAATAATTAATGGATATTGTTCGTTGATGTATAAAAAAAAAATTTACTCCCCGTCGGGGAATCGAACCCCGGTCTCCCGCGTGACAGGCGGGGATACTAACCACTATACTAACGAGGATTTAGATGTAAGGGAGGTTTCATTTTCTGTTCATAAGATTTTTTCTACAAATCCACCCCTATTATAATGCTATATAAGTTTATTAGATAATTTACTAACATATGAGAAAGTGGTACGTAAAAGTTGTTTATAATTTTCGAAAATTAATAAAAATATATTGGTTAAAAATTATTTATGTAGTTGTCTATTAATGCTATAAAGAAGAAAATTCAATAAATAAATGAAATAAATATACTATATATGAATATTATATATAAGAACGAAAAGGGTAGTACGGGGTATGAGACCTGAAAAGTTTTAAGAAATAAAAAAGTACACAAAATATAATACATAAATACATAATTGAAAGAAAAATTGAAAATTAAATTATAAGAATACACAAGTTACGAGAGTATAAGAGTGATTAAAAAATAACTGAAAGATTATCGAAAAGCTTCTTATCATCGTACTAAAGTAATAGCTAAAGTATCGAAGCTATCGTATTAAAACGATTTATCGTTTATGCTACGTTGAAAAGGCAAAAGAAAACGGCTTTGATTATCGGATTACCCGTGATTGCTTTTAATAGTGACATTTATCGAAGTCGGAAAGTTTGCTCTTTTTTTTTTCCTGGAGAACGGGATTGGTTGGAGAGAGAGGGAGAGAGAGAGAGAGAGAAAGAAAAGTGAGAGAAGAGAGAAAGGAAGAGAGGAAGAAGGGTGACTTTAACATCGAGCGTCGTTTTGAGGGTGTGCCATGTGATAGCTGACTTATTTTCATTAATCACGTTCATAGGAACTTACGTGACACCTCTTCAGCACGTGACACGAAAGAAGTGACTACTACGTTGACTACCACGAAAAAGGTGACCGTTCACGCCGGTTTATAGACATTCGCATAAAGCACACACAATAAGTGAGAGAAAGAAAGAATTACCACCACCACTACCACCACCACTACCACCACCACAACCACTACCAGCAAGCATTCGCATACTCTCCGGGGGAATGAAAAGCCTAGAAAGAAGAGTAGAACAAATTACTCACCGCTCTGCCGCGCCCGTTTGATAAATCTACTCAAAATAATGACAAGCTAGATCGTCCAACGCGTCTACAGAAAATACCACAGTTAAATATTATTATGGCAGATTTTTTTAATCGATCCATCTAAGAAGAAAGCTTTAAGAAAGTACCAATCTTTTTTTTCTTTGTTTTTTTTTTTAATATATACGAATAGATTAATATTATCAATCCTTTTTATTTTAAATTAGGAACTGTAATATATTAGTGTTATGTTTCTTTTAATACTACTATTATTATTTGCTATCGTTATCATATCTACACCAGTACCACCACCTACACCATCATCATACCATTAATATTGTTATCGTATTATCACGATATTACCATGATAAATTTCAACACATAAAGTTCTACCAGTTATTTAATACATATATATGTATACTAGGTATTTTTAAAACTGACAGACAAATTAGTAAGATTTTACTGTTGCATATGCAATTATGCGCAAAAACGTTTAATAACAAATTTATATTCTCCTCTTTATTTTCTTAATAACCAATAATTTTTCTTATTGATTTTTATTGGTAAATTAATTGGAAAATAACTAACACGTTAAATTCGCAAAAAGAAAATAAGAAACAAAGACTTGTTAATAGCAATGAATAATAATAAAATATAAATAAGTATATATTTTTTCGGAGATTTCGTTTGAGTATTACACCGATGTAAAGTAAAAGATGCGTTTTTAACGTGAAAATTAGAGACACGCAGGTGTGTCTCTTGGTTGTATGAAAGACGGACAGGCGCACCGTTTCATTAATTGGCTTTGGTCCCTTCGTTAAAGACCGATAAATATCTGAACGATTAATAAAAAGTGCTGACTTTTTATTAACCTTAACGTATGCTTTTTTTTTTCCAACGGTTAAAAGAATCGCGTTAAAATGAAAGAAAGAGGAAGAAGAAGAAGATAAAATGATGACAAAAAAGAGATAGATTCCTTCATCAAGAACCGGAAGTTGGATAGATGGTTACGATTCGCGAATTTTTGTTCGAGTCTTTTACCTTCCGAGCGTTCATTTCTGATGTTGTTAAGAGAGAGAGAAAGAGAGAGAGACAGAGAAAAAAAATAAGTAAGTAAGCAATACAGAGAAGTAGAAACGAGTATATGATCTTATAATATACTTCACGCATGACGTGTATTAAAACCAAAAAAGAACAAAAAAAAAAAAAAGAAAAAATGAAGTTGCCACAATCAATTGAGATCTTGCCGTTCAAGAAGAGAATAATATATCTGAAATCTTTTTGACATAATTTTAATAAATGACTCTACGCGCAACTGTTTTATGGTATCCATTATAAATGTTGACAGAAATAATTAACGTCTCGCATTGAGTAAAATGTGGAAATATATAGAGAAACATAAAAAAGAGATATATAATAAGAAACATTAAAAAAGTAATATAAAATGAAACATTTTTTTGTCGAATAATTTTATTCGACTTTTAAGGGAAGAGAAAAATAATTTATCAACATTTTTTTCTCTTACAAATTATATATAATGCATATATATATATATATATTTTTTTTTTCTCTCGTTATCAATGGGCACGAATCTTGGCTTTTTTTCGGCTAACGATAAGGATTTATCGTTTTGATCGGCACGGTAGTTCGTGTTCGGTAAGTAAGTAAGTAAGTAAGTGAGTTAGTAAGTAAGTAAGTAGAAGAGAACAGTCTCTTAACGCGTTACACCGATGATAATAGAGTTGCGGAATCGTCGTAAATCTAGTGGCGCTCGTAAATCATTAGATTTAAAGTAGGTATTATAAAAAGAAACCGATTGATAATGCGGCAGATCGTAAAACGAGGCGTTATTGCTCATAAAAATACCCCACTTCCTCCGGCACGTAATATAATCAGTGAATGAAACGGCGGCATCCTTGCTTTGTGGAAATCCAAGACGGTTAAGAGGATCATAAGGGTCGAGAATGAGCACCTACGGTCTCGTATATCTATACGTACGCATCGTCAAAATATTTAAAACCCGGTATAAAGGAAAGAGAAGGACAGATAGACCGAGAGAGAAATACAACAAAAAAGTATATAATATCGGAGACAAGGTTGCACAGAATTTTGTCGAGAGAGAAAAAAGTAGGAGAAAAGAGATAAAGATAGAGATAGATAGCATCAGGAAGAAAGACACCGAGAAGAGGTAGTTGCGAAGCTAGGGGAGGAACAGGGAAAAGGAAGGAAAGATCTATTATACTGTTAATTACTTTAATTAGGGATGTATAATTATCAGCAAGTCGTAGAGTTCTAATAGCACCTAACTTCTATACGTGCAAATTGGCAAATATAATGTTACTTAACTACTAGAACTACTAGAAGTTCAGGTTCCTCCACTTTCTTTCACTTTTTTTTCAACAATTTTACCTATTCTCTCGACTCGTCGTACGACGTCGTAACGTTTGCACGAGTTCTACTTGTATAGAGGAAAGATATTTATGCAAAAAAGAATATTAATAAAAAAAAAAAATAGAGAAAAAATAGTTAAACACTCTCGTTAAGTCGTTGTATAAGGCAAGAAGTGATTATTTGCAAATAGGCATAGGACGCTTATTAAAAGTAAAATGAAAATGTGCCGTAGTTTGATAAAACATTTTCAAATGCGATCATTAATTTTGCCTTCCTATTAAAGCTATTTGAATTAACATATTATAAATATTCAACGAATTTTCCTTACCAGATGATGGTGTTAATCCAAGATGGCTACCTTCGTTCCATGCCCACGTCTATGTTCTCGATCCTGGCCTAAGAAAGAAAAGTTAGTTCGTTAGTCGTGGACAGTTATTAATCGTTTTACTCTATGCACATACACACGTACATAGCGGCAAAACAAAGAATACTGTTGGTCCTCCGAGCTTTTTAACTTATTTCAACTACGATTTACTTATGGAAAATCAACGCAGCTGTTAGTTTACTCACGCTAAGAATGATGGAAATCAATTTTTTTAAATCGTTTCTTAATTGATCCTAAAGATAAATTGTTAGATCAAAGAATTATAAACAAGTGTATATAGTATTGGTAAAAAATTATTTTACCATTTAAACAAAATGATTGAAAGTTGAGATGCTTTAAGAAATGAATCTTAACGTGTCCATCTGTCAATCAAAATTTCATTCGTAATGAAAATAGATTTTCGTTGGTAAATGAAATAAAACGTTATTACCATAAGATATATTATACGTAAAATCGTTTCTAATCGAGAACTGTTTAGAATAGTTAAGCGCATCTCGAAGATGGCGAGAATGGGCAATGCAATCTTCGGATCAATAATACCGCCCAGCCTCGAACCACTTTCAGTTTTTAATTATACAGTAGGTTAGTCGAGGTCAACTCCATTAAGTCCGTAATGCCGTAAAATCTTATGTTACCGCGATCTTTATTTCGATTTCTTTCTAACAGCTTCCATTACGTTCGTTTGCTCGAAACTTTTCTATTACTTCTTTCGTTCGTTCGTTCGTTCGTATTTTCGTTTGTTAGTGAAAGACAGGGAGGGTGGTTGGTTCATATCTTTTTACAATTTTTAATTACAATTATAAGAGATACGTTGTATTAATTATTTAATTAAGATTTTCTTCTTTGAACGGATTGTAAGCGAAATTTTTGTTCAAGTACATGGGAGATACGAAGAAAAATAAATGAATTTATTATCATTGTCGTGTGATTATATTATCGCATTAAAGATACACGTAAGCGGTTGTTCGAATTATTTCTCAACGTATTAATTTTCATTCGATATTAACAAATAAATAAATCTAACAGATACGAACGCGATTAAAATCGAAAGACGATCAATTAAATATAGCGGCTATAGTTGGAACAATTTCAAAAAAAAAATAAAAACAACAAAAATATCGAGAATAACGACACGATCGTAGTGGGTAACGAGTTGGAAAGCTACTAAAGGTAACGCCGTTATCTTCTTTATTTGCTGCAAATAGCGAGAAAGAAAGAAAGAAAGAAAGAAAGAAACAGAAAGAGAATTCCATCTGTACTCATAGAAGAGAGAAACGTGTATTTGTAGCGATTCTATTGGGTGCGATTAACTCGTTGACGGTGAAAGATTGAACGAGCTAAAGCGAACGAGCAAGAGAACAAGCAATCGGCTTGTTCATCCTTCGAGAGAAGAGTCTTTTGCGGCTACGAGGTACGAAAGAATAAGAGATAATAATCGTTCCAAGTAGAACGAGATAAAGAGAGAGAGAGAGAGAGAGAGAGAGAGAGAGAGAGAGAGAGAGAGCGAGAGAGGGTGGTAGTTATTTTTACGAGATTTCAAACGGGTCTCGAGTTAAGGTAATACGTAGAAACTCCATCTTCTTCTTTTACTCTCGTTTAAAGCCGTTTGCAAGTCCTCCACTTAGGGTGGGCTTTTTCAGGTTCAGTGTTTGCCTTTCCATCTTCGACAAATCGTATCGAAACGGCCTCGGACCTATCCTCGTTATTACCGGACGAACCAGCAACATTAACCTTCGTGGAAACTACGAAAGTCGTAATTGTTCTTTATTCCCCCGTGTAATTGTTACTTCTTTTGGGTGGTGGGAGAAAAAAAAAAGAAAAAGGGCACAGGTCGAAGCGCGAAATCTTTTAAAACACCGGACATCCCTCTCCGTCCCGTTATCTTTCTTTCTTTATACTCGATTATACGAATCCCTTTTTTATTTTGACTTTTTCTTACGTTCGCGCGCGTTTCAATTCCCGACGACGACGACGACGACGACGACGACGACGACGACGACGAGAGGAGCTATTAAATGGCTCAGAAAAATAATCAAATAAAGAATGAATGGAGGAAAGAAGAAATAATAGAAGGCGTGAAATTCGAAGGTAGGGTAGAACGATCCTTGGACTTGAACAACAACGAAAGAAGACTTCCAAAGATGCAAGACGAAGAAGAAGAAGAAGAAGAGTAGGAGGAGGAGGAGGAGGAGGAAAAGGAGGAGGAGAGAGAAGGTTCGAGCATCCTCCGGTTTCTCAGAGAGTATCGGAGGCAACGAGGCTAGCACCCAGATAATATGCTAATTCCTTGACAGGTAAGTAAAGCACGTAGAAAGAGAGAAAGAGAAGAGAATCGACGCAGGCTAACCTCACAATTTTGTCGAATCGGTAATGGTTATGGCCGTTAATGGCCATGCATTTCGAACTGGCCAGAGATCGTTTTACAAGACTGCTTCTATCCAACGAAAGAAGAGAAAAGAAGAGAAGAGAAAAGAAAAGGAGCTGCTACCACACTCGATTCCTGCGTTTTCTGTATATAGCCCTTTCCCCCCTTCAGCCTCGCCCATACCTTCTTCCTTCTTTTTACAATTCAAACCGGACTTTCCTAAGATTTTTTCCCCCCCGACGGACAAAGTGCAAAAGATTGAAGTGTCTTTGAAAATGCATCGTACCTAGGCATCGTATACGTACACGCACGTTATTATTACATTCGTACACGCGTAATTAGATATTGTAGATGAGGAGAGATCGAGAATAAAGATCGATAAAAGATAAAGTAGCTGCGAATTGGATTATTATATCATCGTGAATCGTGGGTAGGTCACCGGTCGCGAGAGAGGTCAAACGAAGAAGCGTAATATCGATTCGAGTATAATGAAACACCGTTGAATCGCCGTGGCCGGGGTCCGAGTATAGTATATATATATATATTATACATATATATATATATATATTCTGCGATACCTAATTATCTTTTGCAGGCCGCCTCGATAATATTTATGGGATCGAAAAGGAAAGATCGAATCGAGTTACTTCCCCAAAGTTTTTTACCATCTGCCTTTATGATCTGTCCACCACTTTAAGTTCCTTTTTATTTTTTTTTCTCTTAAGTATATATATGTAATTTGAAATGGTTCATATTTTTCGAGGATAACATCGATGACGTACGAGGACGAATTATTCTTCAATATTTTCTTATTTCCTTTTCCGAAGAATCGGTGGCAAGGTGCACTTTTTATCGATCGTTCTTTTCTTTTTCCCTGGTATGGTATTACGACAAAAGGGTTTACTCTCTCTCTCTCTCTCTCTCTGTTTCTCTTTCTGCTCGCGTTAAAGTTCGATTTCATTCATTGGAAGGTTGGTGAGGGGGAGGAGGAGGAGGATGTGACGTGTGTTACGCTCGGGCCTTGCCGAGTTAAGTCAGGTTTTAACGGTCGCGTGCTCACGTCATCGTGCGTGCTTCTTTGCTGGTCCGAGAATGGACCACACGAAGCTAAACAGCACACGGGACCGATCGTCACGAAGAAAAACAGACGAGTTTACTTGCGTTTCGTTCATTCCTTACTTCCTATCTCTTTCTTTTTATCTATCCGTTTGTTTGTTTGTTTCTCCATTCCAATTCTTTTGGCCTACTTTTCAATCGCGCACAATTTCCAAGGATAGATCGATGTCGATGCTAATCGCGATTAATCATTTTCAGGTAAGACGAGAATGAAACAAACCAATTTACGTTCGCGTTTTTATTATAAATACAGATATTTGTTACTTGTAATTTTTATTTTGGCGAATAATGGCGCAGCAAACCTATAGAAAAATCCTCGACAAAGGTAAAGAAACCGAAAAAAAAAATAACCTTTCGAAAGTTCCTTGATATTTTTCGCAAATACCCTTATTCGCTCGTTACAATCTACCGTATCCAATTATGAACGTCTCGAAAGGAAGTCAAATGGTCAATGATACCGTTCGAGTTTATCAGCGAACACGTCTGATGATCGAAGAATCAAGCGATGCACCTGCCTGTCAAGTGCAACTGTCGGCGAATGTTTTCTCTCTCTCTCTCTCTCTCTCTCTCTCGCTCTCTCTCTCTCTCGCTCTCTTTCGTTGATTCGAATGGTCTACCCCAGTTTGGCAGCTTGATTTTGTTAGATCTCGTCGCGAAATCTTGTTCACAAAGGTGCAACGAAATTTTGTCCCTACGCCAGCACGGACTTCTGCTTTGATTCTCTCTTTTTTTTCTCCATCTTTTATTTTTCACGCGAAGCTCGGCCCTTCGAAATTTCGTTTATGTTCGATTTAAGAAAGAGATTAACAGGGATCGTTAATTAAGATCGTTAAACAAATGTTCGATTAAATGTTTTCAAATCGTACTAGAAAATAACTTATCTTGATTTTCTTCTTTCTTGGCACTATCTCTTTGTATTTCTAAAAGCTGAGCGCGTTCTCACGTCGGAATAGGTGATAGAGGGAAAATCCGATTATTCAATCGAGTTAAGAGTATCAAAGTTCAGAGGTTGCATAAAACAAATTGAAGATCGTTCTATTTGCAAAAGTGTTAACGTTCGTAGAACATAAGTTTCATTTGACGTAAGGTATTTGTACATTTGACTTGACTCGCATGCATCCCGTACGAATAAAATACCGTTTAGAAATATTTCCAATTATATTTATTCGAAGATTATCTTCGTTGTCGGTATAATAATCGTTCTCTTAACAAATTATCGATAATTTTGAAGAAATTAAACGGCTGGCTTTTTCCATTCGAATATAAACACTACCACTTGCTTATAAGTTAATCCCAGCTCGAAAAACGAGCGGATTGTGGCTTGCCGAGGGCAAAACCCACCCTAGAGTGCACTAATTAGATCACACACCTCAAGTAACATCAGGGGTGTCCAAGATTCTGCAAATAATAGGCGAAAACCACAGAAAAAAGCAACGACACGTTGTTTCTAACCCGATTCGAACGTAAAATACGTTCCATTCTAGTATACCATTCTTCTAATTTCGTATCAACAAATTCGATTAATTCATTCAATGTAATATTTTTCAAAACTTTCAACGAATACGTTTAGACATATTTTCACATTTTGAATATTATTTTGGTCGTTCTTGGGGAAAATTCGTTCGAATCGTATCGGACATGGGGTGTTGGAAGTTATCGGCGAGATTCAACGAAAGTCATCCATTCATTTTGCGATTACTTTTGAAAAATGTCCCGTTTGGAGAAATATCAGCGAACGATAGGGCGTGGTTTACTCACCCCTGCGCAGCAGGGATAGGCTGATCGGGGGTGGCAAATGAGATTACTCTGATCCCGAATCCAACAAACTCAGACTGATGCCTGTTAACCGCGGCTCTTCTACTCGTACGCCACGAATAATCCAATAGTTCACTAGCATCTATGTGCAAGTCTCCTCGGCTTATACCCCGATATATCTTTATTTACCTTATGCCGGACGTAGTACCCACCGATACGCGTCTCTCCGACCCAACAGATTCCCAAGCTATGGCTGATTATCTAATACACCTGACTTCTCGTGGAAGTCCGAGAAATGTAACCTCGTAATCGTACCTGCTCGTATAAAGTCGACAGCCCTATCTCAAATCATTTCAAATTCTATTTGCAACGATTCCAATCTCATTTCTTTTCTTTTTTTTATTATTATCTATCGACTAACTTTAAAAAGATAATTCGCTACATTTTTCAAATTGCAACGATTCAACATTTCGCAGACTAAAAAATAAATAGCAAGAAATTCAGACATCGTCGTCAAATTTTCTCATTCTCTTTTTTAATAAGTAAAGCAATTTTCAGATATATTTGGATTTTCATCGATAAACTGGTCCGAAAGGAATGCGCGTTAATTGAAATGGTATCTTTGTTCTTAAGACAAGTTCATAGATTACAAATCGACTTTTTGTCCCATTTAGAAGGCGGAAAACGACACTGGTCTACTCAAATGCCAATGTGAGATTAGCCCTATTGTAGAAAGTCGCGTGGCCGTGCGGCGTTTTATCTACTTTCTCTTATTCGGGAGATTGGGTTGCACCCTTTAACTGGTTCACGTTTCAATCAATGCACCTACAAGGTACAAAAGCATAGGGCCCTCTATACTTTCTTCACAGTTTGGACGCGTCCTTGCGAAGGTAACTATCGTTTACGGTAACTCGTTCCTCGTTTTACTTTATAGTTGAGGATTCATTCTTTGCGATCTACACAATTTTTCTAGTAATTTTATTTATACGTCTTTTAATATCACTTCATTTATTTTTTAAATTTGAATTTGTTTTGTTGTTGTTGTAAAGAAAAACAACAACTTGCGTGCAATTGATGTTGATGTTTTAAGTTCGATGAAGAATTAAAAGAGAAAAAGAACGATCAATAGGGAAGATGATCGCAAAGGGTTAATATCCCCCCCGTCCGGTAAAAAGGGAATAGTTTTCTCGCGTGTTTCCTTGGAAGGTTAGGAGGTCATCCCAGGATGATATATTTTCAACATTTCGTCCTTACAACACGGTACCCGAGATTTCAGCGAATCGTGAGCTCGTGTTCGGCCGTTATCGGCAAGAGGAAGTCATCGGACGGTGGAAGGAGAGAAGAAGAAGAAGAAGAAGAAGAAGAAGCAGGTTGGTAAGAGGTGCAAAAGAGCAGTAACAGCAACAGTGCAATAGCAAGAGAAGCAAGAGCAAGAATAACAGAGTAAGGGCAGCAGGTACTGGCAGGTACATCGCGAACGGTTGAGGTCATACCATCGGACACCATAGTTGCCTCTGTTAGGTGTACTCGTGGACACCTTCTAAGAAAGTAGCCAACCTTACACGCGGCTTGCTAATACCTTCGATGCGAAACCATTCTCTGTCATTTTTTATGGTCCAACTATCATTATTGTTTACTTTGATCGATCGATCTTGCGTATCGAATATGTTGCATTTGATCAAATATTGGCTTGTCCCATAAGTTCCTTACTTTTTTTTTTTTTTTCTTTTTATGCGAGTTCAATAGACGATATTTATTGTTTAAGATTGTTTTACTGTGTTATATATGAATCGTTCTGCTCTATTACCTTCTTCCATCTCTCAAGAAATCGATGCCATAAATGGACAATAGATAAGCCTGCATGTCTACAAACATAGCCGGCTCGAAGTCATACATAGCATGGCGCGGAAAGAATTTATGGGACAATCTAATTAAATAAGATAGAGGAATGCACCTGGGAATCTTTTTGTATAGATTTTTCTAACAAATTTTAATTATATTATTTTATACAATTTCGTTAATATATTTCATATTATCTTTTCAATCTAAGAAAGTGAATGAATGAATTATTTTGATGCATCCACCAACGCATATAAAACAAAAAAGAAAGAAAGAGAGAACGATGAGAGAAACAAAGTGACAAGAAAAGAATAAAAGAGTAAATAAAAAAAGAAAAAGATAAAAAGAGAGAGGAAGAGGATAAAAGGTAAAGAAGAAAAAAAGAAGGAAGAAATAAGAAGAAGAAGAAGAAGAAGAAGAAGAAGAAGAAGAAGAAGAAGAAGACGATCGGCAAGCTCTTCTTCTTCTCGTATTCTCTCGGTCAGGAGTGGACCGAGGATACAAGGTCTTGGTATGCGGTGATATCGACTCATTACCATGCCCGGTGCAGGGAGCAGAGTGCGACTTTGCATCCATTAGTATAATTGCTCCTCTAAGTCTTTCCGAGTGATTTCTTCCCTTTAACTTTACCTTGATTGCTTTACGCGCACGTGGAAGTTAGTTTCGTTCGTTCTTTTCGTTCGGGTGTATGATAATTCATCGATTGCAGTTAGCGTCTTTTAAGAGTTGACCAGTTTCGTCTCCCTCTTATCGTCAACGTTCCAATGGTGGATGCGAGCTTCTTGCATCTTTTTTTTTTACTTTCATCGTCAATTCTTTCTCTCTCTCTCTCTCTCTCTCTCTCTCTCTCTCTCTTTCTTGTCGTTCGTTTATTCGCTACTTTGCCGATTTATGTTAATCCGTAATCTAGTTCGCGCTCGGCACAAATACACGATACACGTAAAGCCTTTTTAAAGTGTTCGGTAATTTAAGATGATGTAGAAGGGTTAGTTACCTAGCTAGCTTACCTAGGTAGCTTGCTTGCTTGCTTGCTTGTTTGCTTGCTTGCTTGCTTGCTTGCTTCGAAAGTGGAAACCACAAACACCCCTCTTTCTCTTATTTCTTTCTTTATTACAAATCCTTTATTTCTTTATTTCATTTATTCGATGAAAAATACAAGAAATTCGGTTAAATGTCTCCCTTTCCCCTTATGTTCGCGGTAAGAAAGTTCTTGGAAAGGAACGAATAATGCTCGGCAAACTGGCGGGGCCGGGGGGGGGAAGGAAAGGCGTCTCCAGTAGCACATGGTCAGCTTGGGACGGCCCATCTGTCAATCAAACAGTGCATGTTATTCCTATGTGTATCTGTTTACTGCACACATATGTATATATAGGTACTATCGCGTATGCAACGATGTTTCTACGTATGGGTGATATGCATATACTTTAACATGGTGCGTGCGTGCGTCGTGCGTGCGTGCATGCGTGCAGAAATACGAGTTAGGAAGTAGGGAGATAGAGTATGTGCAGTAACTGTGCGTTCTCTTGGACTCAAAGAAAGGCGGATACTACTCGTCCAACGAATAGTTAGCATCGTTACTATGCTGTGTGATACACGTACCATTAGCTTTCTACCAACTTGTCTTGCATCCCTTCTTCTCATTCTCATTTGCCTATTGGAATCATTTGCGAGAGATGGTATTATTACTCTCTCTATCTCATTCGTGTATAATCAAAATTATAAAATATAAAAAGAAAATCTAAGAATTTTTGAACAAATATAGAATCGTAAGATCGATAATAATTTGATAATATAATACATCTCGTAGGATAAATCACGCGTTATTCGAATGAATAATAAGGAAATCATTTTTATGAATAATTCGAAATGAAGCAAGACATGTAGTAGGCAGATAGATTAATTATTATGAATGGTAGTGTGTTGGGTAATATATATTGATCGATTAAATAAATATTATTTATTTCAAAGAGGAATAATTACGAAGATAACGAAGGATTATATTAATTTGAGCTTATGTCAAGTGTTTATCTCTCGTATCAAATAAATATATATTTCTAGTATATCCGTTCTCTCGCGAAAGATAATTAACTTCGTTCTCATTCGAAATGGGAGAGGTGTGGGTGCGAAATAAAAAATAGAAAAAGAAAAAGGAGGTAGAAAAAAATGAATCCTTGCTCAACGACAACGACAACGACGAAGGTGTAATGTTCGAAACGGCGATACGACATCTAACAGCTCCACCTCGATAAATCTGGATAGTCCCGAACATATCCAAGCAGATTTTCCGTATCCATGGCTCGTATCCGACCATCCGGATCCACGTACCATGCGAACCAACGTTGTGAGATGAGATGGGGTTGTGGTAGATGCTGTTGGGGCTGGGGGAATTAGGAGCTGGGGGTTGGGAGAAACGATTCCATTAGATAATTAATTTCACCCTTAATGAGTCGCCTGGGACGTATGTTAATGCGATGTGTAGGATATATTTACATTTACGGTAGCACGAGGAACGTAGAAAAGACGGAGCTCTTATTCGTTTCTCTTCTTCGTTCCTTTAACAGGTCTGTTAACCCGTGGCTGATGCCGACCGAGAAACGAAACATCGTTCCGGATATATCCTTTCTTATTTTTCTTCTTATTTTTCTTTTTCTCTATCTCCGTTTATTTCTTTTCTTCCCCATCCCTTCCCTCTTTCCTATTGCTTTTCATTACTTCTTTTTATAGTCTTCTTCGTTCTCTTTTAAGCTAAAGGAAGTAAGATATTAAGAGTACCTGCAAACTTTTTCTAAGTAATTTTAAAGTTGCAAAAAAAAGATCGTTCAAAATGATCCAATTTTTGTTTTTCTTTTTCGTGTCATTATTTTCATTCCACGTTTTATAGAATAACAATTTGTTACTTATAATACTTGTACGTTAACGAATAAAATATTCGACTAACTATTGGAGGATCGTGTTAGGTGTAATTACAAAAAATTGTTGCAAAAGGTTGTCTTCAGATTGAATTATCACTTTCGTTGTTTTTTCTTTTCATCTTCTTCTTCTTCGATTTTGATTTGTAGTATTAAAAATAATTTATGTTGCACGGAGTTTAAGGAGATTAAGATGTGAGAAAGGTGGATTAATGCACGTATCACGTTCTCCCATGTCTAGTTGTGAAACTGATTTTATTCTTTTTTTCTTTTTTATTATTTTTACCCCGTAGAGATTTATCAAGATCGACATTAGTTCATCTGCGTATTTGCTTACACGTATACATTCGTATGTATTGGTGTAAATGAGATACGTATAGGTAGATCTGGCGCCTACCTGCACCTGTTGGCATCTAACTCGGAAGCTTGATTAACGATCCTAAATCATATACTCTCGTGATTACTCACTTGATTTTCCCTTTCTCCTTGTTATTCTTGCAAAACAAGTTTAGTTACAAAAATCGGAAGCTACGAAGAAAAAAAAAGGTGTTTTTCTTTATAAAAGACACAAATCTTATTAGATAATACAACTTTCGTTTGTTTCCTCCAGCATTTGGTAATATTATTTAAACAAAAAAAAAAAAAGATATAATAAAGAAATGCACGACGACTCTTTGCGTAATGCAAATTATCTGATTGTAAATTTTCGTCTAACGGATAGTGAAATATAGGATGTAAGAATGATTCAAAAAAAAAAAAAAAGGAAAGAAAAGGAAAAATATAAGGAAAAGAGACAAAGAGAGGAAAGAAGAGAGGGAAGAAACAAAGATACGATTACACTTATGGTAAATTTAACACGCTCTTTACCATATTCATGGTTTTGTTTTCTTTTTTGTTATTCGTTCGCCTAAGATGGATAGACTGGTTAATGTATGCTCGGGTACACGTGTCGGTAAAGCAACCTTATTGTTGGTGTGGTATAGAAATAAGTAAGTAGAGTGTAGCAAGCGAAACGAGCATGGAAGGATTGGAAGGACAACAAAAAATCACGGCGCCATAGAAAATGGCGAACGTTACACGCGTCGAAGAGGCGAGATTTTGATCTAAACGTCGGCAAAGTGTATTATTTATATACAACTTGGTATAATACGTTTCTATATTTCCCGTTCGACGATTTATTTCTTTTACGATACTTAAAAAAGTACTTTTGTATCTGCAATGAATTTATAAAAATATCCGTACTTCCATTATCTATTTCAAATCATTTCTCGTAATACAATATTATCCAATTTTTATACACAGAAACATCATTTCAAATTATTCAAATTATCAATCGAACATAAATGATAACTTAATAGTCTTACAAGAATATAGCAATGCAAAGATCAACTAATCAAGCATTATTACTCTTACAAATAATAATCAAATTATTAATCATAGGAAAAATATTCAAAGTATCTAAATTATGAATATAACTTTAATCGTGAAAAATCATCTTCAATGTATTCCAACATCGAGTTTCGTTCACATCGCATAAACAAGAATGGTTATCAAAACACGTGTAAAATAATCTCTGTTAAAACGTTCGATTAACTAACAATGCGTATTTATGAAGCAACGGAGAACGAGTATTAAATAGAGAGAGAGAGAGTGAGAGAGTGAAGGGGTGGAGAAGGGGGCTTAAAGAAGAAAGAAAGAAAGAGAGAGAGAATAAAAAAGGAACGTGAGAAAAATAACACGTGAGTTCTCTATTCGTTGATCCTCCTCGCCCCCGCCCCCGCCCCNCGCCCCCGCCCGCACCACCGCCCTCGTCGTCCTCCCCCTCGCCCTCGCCCCTCTTACTCGTTCGTTCGCGAGTTCGGAGATAGGTATTTTTATGGCAGAACGTCCCTAATTACCGCGCTAATTAATCGTTCTTGAATCGATAGCGACACTCGCGTATCTATCGTTCCGATCTCTGCGCTCTTGCTTCGTTTCTTGACCGTAGGCGAGAAGAACGACCTAAGTGTCGTAAGTGTTTTGCTGTTTGTGATACGACCCCCCTCCGCCTTCTCTCTCACGCTAAATCAGAAAAAATAATCCTCCGGAGGAAGGAGCACACGTACGTAAATATAGCAAATCTTTCGTGCAAGTGTATCGGTTAGTGATCTCGTTAGACACGTCGTTAGGCAAAGAATACGTTTACCTATACCCTCGAATTTCTATTTTTTTTTTTTTTCGAAAAGTTCACAAGCGAAAAATAGAAAGAAAGAAAAAATAATAAAGAAAGTTAGTTTCGCTTATTTTCGTTTTGTTTCGCGTGATTCGTACGAGAGGAGGAGGAGGAGGGTATCGAAGAAAGGTGTACCACCGAATTTCGAATTCGTTCGCAAAATTTATGGCCGTTCGTACGGTCAACCCCCCCACCCCTTCCATGGCGAAGAAGAGAACCCATAGAAGATGTTCGACCGAGTTTCGCGTCGTCCCTGGAGTTTTCGGCAAGAAGATTTGTGGTCTCCTTCTCTCTCTCTCTCTCTCTCTCTCTCTCTCACACACAAGGAGCTCTTCGTTCGATTTAGATGTTCATTTAATTTAGTCGTCCTCGCCGGTGCTTGACTTTCAGCCCACCCCGTTCCCCCGTTCCTTCCTTCCTTCCTTCCGTCTCGCTCTTTTTTCTGCGGATATGCGCGGTGTGCTCTCCTCCGCGGGACCGTTAACAGGGAATCCCGCTCCCAAGAAAAGGGTAATTCATTAACGCGGCCCACCACGTATATACGGGGACTACCTATACTCTTCAGAAATAACGAAGCCGATTCGTCCGACCGATAATTGCCCGGTATATCTGATTGGAGATACCTCGATGACAGATTTATTGATTTCCACAGCCTACGTCACTTTTCTTTCTTATTTCTTTTTTTTTTCTTTCATTTTATTTTACTTCTTCTTCTTCTTCTTTTCTTTCTCTGTCAAGTCCTCGAATCCAGCTGTGTCAGTTCGCGTGCAATCGCACACCTATCCTGTCTGTGTGCGTGTTCATGCGCGAGTCAACATCCCCATTGACGAAAATGAAAACGATAAACTTTTTAGGATTACTTTCAAGAGCAGAGAAATTCTAGTAGCAAAGAGGAGAAGAAGTATTAAAACGTATATATATTGGAATATTAATTATAGTCTTATATTAATTCGTTTATTTTTGATTCATTAGTTATATCCTAGGTTTTTGCATGCATGTATCCATGCGCGTACGTATTCATGATATCTTTGAAGAATAAAATAAAGAAATAAAAGAAGAAGAAGAATAATAGATAGAGTCAATTTTTGTCTTTAGTGATGCGTGCAGCTGCCTTATACAAGGAGGAGGATCCTTGATAGAGATCAGAGATGAGAATAACGTCGTCGGTAGTGCCGTAAACAAAGGCAGAAAGCGTGGGACGAAACGAAAAGCTCGCGGAGTCTCCATTAATTGCACAGATTGAGTGCCGATCGGTGCTTTCTCGCTTAACGTTCAAACATATATTTATACATATGTGTATAAGTCTCTGTGTATAGAAGTGTACAGATATTGCATATACATTTCTATACATTTGTGTGTACATTTTCTACCTCTGTCGGCAGATAAATCGTTCTTACCTTTGTTATTTCCTTTCCTTCGAAAGAAAGAAAAGATTTCAAATACGTCGAATATCCCCGGCTACTATCTTCACTCTTTTCCTTCATTATCTTTTTTTTTTTTTTTTATCTTGAGTCAAGATATTTCCCGTTTTAACGAACATGCTTTGAAAAAAAAAAAAAAACACATTTAATCTTTCTTTTGACATTTTTTATTACGTCCTATCATATTTATTTTACCTCTTTCAATTATTCGTCGTTAATATATACGTATAATTATTTATACGCATTTTTTTTAAATAAAACTTGCGACGGTAACTACTAAGTGGGAGTGAGATAGAATTCACAATAGATCGGTATATCTGAAATGATTGTTAATTAATCGAAAGAAATATTTGATTTTAGAAATTTTAGTTTAGAAGCACCGAGTATAAGTTCGTTGCACCGTCCTCTTCGAAATTCTCCGTTAGACTGCTTTTTTTGTTCTCTATGAAAATTCTTTTATTCAATGTTGATTATATGATTTTCCGAAGGTTGTATATGCATAACATACGTAATACTCGAAATCAATAAAATTTCCTCTTATGGAAAGTCATATAAACAACGTGTAATAAAAGTACTTTCACAGAGGATAAACGACTCAGTCTATTGTTTGATTTCGAAGAGGAAGGTAGACCAAAAGGTAAATACTTATTTTTAAATTATAATATACATATTTTTTGATTAATTAACAATCATTTAAGGTATATTCAATAAAGTATTGTACTCTATTAATATTTTTTATTATTTTAACGTTTCTGACCAGTAACAACTTTTTTTTCTCTTTTTTATTTGTTTTATTTAATTAATTAACATGACAAATTATGGCGATATTAACATTTTTACTTTTAATATATGAAAATTATACTAGCCGATAAAGAATGTGTCCTTCTTCGTTCGAAATAATATGACGAAATAATCGTCGGATTGATTGAAAATCAATCGCGTGTCTTTTCCATTTTATTTTTATAGATTTTATTTTTGCATTTTTTCAAGCCACCGGTTAATCGTTTCAATTTATGGGTAAACATAAATTGACTTGTTAATCACAACGTTGATCCTTCTCGTCGGTTGATGCGTAATTCGTAAGCAAAAGTTTTATATAAAAAGTTTCATTCGATGCGGTACGTTTAACGGTATCTGACATTAAAGCGAACTCGAATCATTTAGTTGGATCGATATCGAGTCATTACCAAACGAATGACATTTTATCACTTATCCCTCATTGATTATTCGATTTAGCGGTAAACATCAAGTAATAAAGGAGGACCATATTTCACGATAGGAATTTTATCTAACTTTATTTATAAGATGTATTTGTATTGTCAAATATACTTTGGAATTTTTCTATCATATCACTTAATTAGGAAAGAATAAGAATTAATTGGCATTAAATTTTTATTACGTCGATTAAAATGTATTGACAGTTCATTTTTTTTAATATTATACACGTACATGCATACACATATTATGTTTTATATTTATAAGTAACGTCTTCATTCAGTTTGAAATAAGATTTACGAATAATACACGGTTTACGAACGTTTCATTTGAATTTTAAACTATCTTATTAATTGATTCTTTCTATTTTTTTAGATACTAATTAAGATACAACTAAATTTCTTTAATTTTAATGATTTAGAGGAACGACCGATGCATACTTCCAAAATTTCGATTTCTATAATATAATATAATATTTGATGAAAATGAAAAATGGAAAAAAAATGAATAGGAATAAACGAATTGATGGGTAATGTTATTTTCAAGGGGAATTCTTATTGAACATCTCAATCTCGTGGATGAGAACGCGTAATTAAAGATTAACAGCGTCCAGAGACGTCGTCGTTTTTAATGAAGAAATATATAGCATTCGTTTTGATGAGAAAAAGCAAAAGAGAGAGATTGAAAGAGAGAAAGAGAGAAAGAGAGAGCTTTAATGAAGTGTAGGAAAGGGGAACACAACAAACGCTTCGCAATTAGCATTCCATCGAATAATATATTCAGGTATTCGAATGAGCTTACTTCTCTCACCGAGCTACCCCCGTCCCCGTGATTACTCGTCTTTTCGATACCCGCTGTCGTGGCATTTAAATCGCCGGTATTCAAAGAACGATTCGTGGCTTGCATTTAAATGCAAAAGATTTCGGGCTGTCATCGTTGTCCTATATACATTTCCTCTTTCTCTCTTTCTACTACCATCCATGGCGTGTTACTTTGATATAATCAACAACAACGAAAAGAAATGAATATATATTTTTATATGTATCAGGGGTGGATGAATTAATAATCCAATTTTTTCTTTTACAGTAATTGCAAAAATTAATATATCTTTATTAAAATGTTCTTATATCGTGTTGATTTGTCGATTAGAGAAAAGAAAAATTAAAAGAATAAGATTTATGTAATATATAAATAATATAATAGAGATATAATAACTTTATACTAATTTTTATGAAAAATATTGTAAATGCAAATAAGATGAATAATTAATTATAAAATTTAAATATAATGAAATATAATATATAGGGGTATGATAATAAAAATAAGAATTTAACATCGTAAAATAAATTATTACAAATTTCTACGGGTCATTACATTCGATAGTATAAATGATAGCCAGTCTAGGATATTAGTTAATCACGTGTACTCTAACGTACGATGCTATTAGAAGAAATAGACGAGGTAAAGGTCCTATACAACCGGTTCTAAAGAGAGGAAAGGAGAGAGAGTGCGTGAGAGAGAAAGAGAGAGATCTTGTTTGGGAAAGTTTATACGTCATCCTTTCATCTTACAATTAGTAATGAATTTTTTTCAAGAAGATTCGATACGAGGATATCTCTATTATAATTTTATTGCATACCATTTATGTTTTATTTCTTAATCTACCTCATGGAAATTTGTACGTAATTATGGTACAATAAAATTGGAGAAACGTGAAACTTTTACTCGATCAATATTAATTTAAACAAACATAGAGAATTTCTTTGGAAATTCCTTCATTAAATCATTCCAACTCTTAAGAACAATTTCAATCATTATACCAATTATAATCTTATCGTATTATTCATTTGTATTATTATTATTTCTTTATCAAAATATGGACATATTTTACGTATTAATAAGATTTAGAAAGAGATATCGAAACGTTTATTAGATTATTATCAATATTAAATAGTTAATTAATTGCTTTATAACAAAAAAAATCTTCGTTTAATCGTTCGAAGTAAGTGAGTGTTATTAATAAATAATCATTCGATCGTTATACACGAATTATATTAAATATTCATATACTTGTAAGATATATATTCTCTGTAGCGTAAACTGATGAAATGATACTTGGGTATTGAATGAAACGTATAGAATAAATTTGATCTCTTGTATTAATTTCGCAACTAGTAGTAGGTAGTATCGAACACGCGGAAGCGGAAGTGCATTTTCACTTGCATCGAGTGTTTCTTTAACTGTCC
Organism: Polistes canadensis; assembly: GCF_001313835.1. Lineage (NCBI taxonomy): Eukaryota > Metazoa > Arthropoda > Insecta > Hymenoptera > Vespidae > Polistes > Polistes canadensis. The sequence goes on along the minus strand of NW_014569700.1, from coordinate 173,580 downwards.
GTACGAGAGCCCGTTGATCTGTCGATTGATGTCGAAGTAAACAACAAAATAAAATAAAATAAAAATAAGAAGAAGAAGAAGAAAGAAAGAAAGAAATAAAGAAAGAAAGAAAGAGAGGAGGATTTTCAACATCCTGCTCGTATACAATCGACCATATGCTGGTCGAACGTCGATTTTGAAATTAGCGGTTTTCGGCCAGGAAAACGGACAATGAACGTTGCCCAAAAAAATAAAAAACCCTACTCCTCTACTCAGTCCCCGGTTCTTTTCGTGAAAGTTCTTTCTTCTCTGTTCTTAATACATTTTTATACATTTGTTACGATACATTGTATACGATGTCCTATGGAAAAAGACGAACAACGACGAGTTATATGACTTTATGGTGTTTCGGACAAATTTCAATTTCGACGATCTTCCCCCACGTATAAAACGTTGAATTATTCTTCAAAGGGGAAAAGGGTTTGTTATATAATAATAGTAATAATAATAATCGTACATATATATATATATATATAGACTTTTATTAGAAATCAAATAAAATGACACGTATATATCATTTTAATGAGGGGGTGTTTCTTATTGATAGGTATATCAACAAATTGTTCGTAAAATAACACACCGCGAATAAATAAGATAGCATAAATGCAATTCAATTAGTCGATTATAAAAGGAAAGAAAAAAAAAAAAGACATAAAAATACGTAATTAGAAAGTAGTAGTTGCGCCGAAAAAAAGCAAGAAGCGTCTCGAGACGAGTTAATTCGACGATGACGTTAGCCATCATCATAGTGTTTTCGTGAGTGGCACGCGATTAGCTCTCGCGATTAGCACTCGCGATTAGCACTCGCGATTAGGTTTCGCGATTAGGAGGAGCTTGAGATCGGCATGGCACGTCGAGCGTAAGAGCATGTATTAGGGTTTCCGCGTGTTCCGTTGTTAACGGGAGCATAAAAGATCGTTCCCTCGTTAAATAAATAAAGTAAAAAGAAGGAATACGAGGAGGAGGAGGAGTGGGTGGGTGGGCCGGGGTGGGGTGGGGAAGGGAGAAACGCGCACGTGCATAGAGAGTAAGCGTTACATCTACCTACCTCTTAAAAAAAGAAAAAAAAAGAAGAAGAAGAAGAGTGAGAAGTAACAGTCTCGTGCGGGCGATCTGTTTTTCGACGTGGTCACGAGCAGAAAGAAAGAGATAGATGATATAAACAGATAAATAGATAGACCAAGGAGAGAGAGATAGATAGAAAGATAATAGTTAAAGGTAGATGAAGATAGTACTCTTTCATCGCTCTTATATATGCGTTAATTACCGCGAATCGCTTCGTTTGAGATTAATTATATCGCGATATAGGATAATATTTCAGACTTTTTTTTTTTCTTTTCCTTTGCCAGAGTGAAAATAAGTTAACTTGGCTACGCGTAATTTATCGGCAAAGCGCAACGACGCATCAAAAACACTCGACTAATCCTTGGTTAAAGAAGAAGGAACAACAGATTTGAAAAAGATGTGAGGTTATTTTCTCCGCCAACCCTTTCCGCGATTCTCTCTCTCTCTCTCTCTTTATGCGTAAAATGAATGGTAATATTAAATTAGAAAAAAAAAGAGAAAGAAAGAAGGAAGGAAGGAAGGAAGGAAAGAACGGGATCGGTATAAGTCCGATACGCAGATCGCTTTTTCTTCACGCTGTACGTTTCTCTAACGTTATTAGAACGCGGAGCTTTCTGTGCATCCTTCTTTGATAGTTTCCACGCGTGCTTGCTATCCGATACTTAACGATAAACGCAAACGTGGCCTTCGTTACGAGTACGAGAGCCACCACCAACGGTATCCGGGTAATTATCGTTGCGCAACATTTACATAAGAGGATATAGTTATAAAAACGTGAGAATATATATAAGCAAAATACGTACTCCGATATATTACGTAAGGGGTTGATTCTCTTCTCTCTCGAAAACAACATATATTATTATAATAATAATAAAAATAATTGTATAAATAATAATAATAATATCATAATTGGATAAGGTTTTTCTTTCTGAAATCGTTAGACGATTATTCGGAATAAATTAAAACCGAGTTCTTTTTTATATCTGGAAATGGAGAGAAAAAGGTAAAAAAAAAAAAAAAGAAAATGCGATAAGCCGAGCTCGGTCAGTATTGAAGTTTAACGGAAGGCAAGGTCCTAGGAAGTCTCTGCAGTAGTGCCGCGTTGTTCGCTTCCGGTGGGCGCCGAGCAAAATGTTCGCTTTTTCATCAGAATGTAATTATCGCGGTCTACTCGCGAGAACGGCTCTCCCCCTTTTTCGAGGAGAACGGTAATCTACGGTAAAGCAAGTCATAATTCCTTCGGCCACGTGACCCACACCTACGTATCGTAAGACCAAATCTGATATACGATAAAATCTTTCTGTCATTTGCCGGTACCGAAGGGAGCCAATTCCAAAAGGGTGTGCGACGAAGTTTTAACCGGAGGAAAATAGGTAGGTGCCTGCTTACGTGGGTGCGGGTATCTTCAAAGTGAATTAATATTCTTCGAAGACAAACCTTTCAATGGAATATTTTCCAATCGAAAAAGGTTCCACTAATATGTTTCGTTAATTAATCAATATATACATTTTTATGAATTCATTTAAAGAGAACCGTTCACACGTTACATCTGAATAATAATAAAAATAAACGATTAATTATTAAGGATTCATTTGTTCTTTTTATTAAAATGGACCACGAGAAGAGAAGTTTGACGTCAATGTATCTTTTATCGAAGTTTAAGGGATAGTATAGCAAGCAGCCATCATATCGGAACGGGAGGCAACGTTGCTACCCCATGCTGTTGTCTACCACCCCGGAACACGCGTCGTTCTATCTACCCTCGAAAATCCATAGTGGACCCACCCTTCAGGGCGCCTGCGCATCTCGCTTGCTTCGTTCTAACAACCAATCCTCTGACCCCTTTCCGCCCCTCGCCACCTCCTTTACAAGCCGACGAATATACAAGCTGTACACACGGAATCGCCGCTATCGTCTACAAAATAGGGGGAAGGAAGAAGGGAAAAATGAGGAGGGAAAAAGTGAGATAGAGGAGAGAGAGAGAGAGAGAAAAAAAAGGGCCAAGAATTTTCACCAATATTAAATGCAAAATGGCCGTGCGCGTGCCGTTCAAAATTCTACTTTCCTTTTTTTCCTTTATCTTTCTTTTTTTTTTTCTTCATATTTCCTCTTTCTCCTTTTATTCGATAAACAGTGGATAATTATTAGTGCGATGACTACGTATTTATTCGTAACTGCATAACTACATAAGTACTACTAACATGTTATAAAGTGCATGAGTAAGTCGCATAACCGTGTTTCTAAGATAGGCGTGTCGGTTCATTTTTAGACACTGATAGATGAAGCTGTTATTATACACATCTTGATAAGTTTATTCTTTTACAGATCCTATTGAATTGGTCAATAAATAACGGGGAAAATTTAACAAAAAGAAAAAGAAACCAAAATTACCGAACGAATTATATTTTGTTGGTCAAATAATCGATTATCGAATGCACGAATGCATTCTGTTGTCGAGTAAAGTGAAATAATGAAATATATCATTTTCTATCGTATCTCTTTATATTTTTCCTAGATCTTAATTATTTAATGTAATAATGAATACGTAGCATAAACGATAGGAATTTTCGAAGCATCGCATTTAGAATTAGAATAGGTGAGTAAATAGGAACATTTTTCGAGAGTTGGGTGCACATTGTTAACGTTTACGGTGTCACGCTTCGCGGACCAGATAAAAATCAACGCAACTGGCCTAATGCCAGTAGGGTAACGTTTAACATTACTAGGGTGTCCCATAGAACATATACGAATACTTGGCTTATCACCTGGCCGAGCTGTTGGCATATAGAAATCGTGCGTTATTCGCGTTAGGGATTCGCTAAATTCGAATCCTATGTTCAACGAATTGTTCACGCGATTTCGCTCACCCGTATCAATTCTCGAACGTACGTACGTACGCACGTTCCTTTTAATTACAAGAATAATAATTTTAATAAGAATAATTTATACGTAGGTAAATACATATTTAGATGTGGGCGTGCGTGCGTGTGCGTCTCTCTCTCCCTACATTTGAATGATAAAAAGAACAGTTGGAAACAAAAGTTAGTTACGTAAATGGCATATTACGCGTAGCTCGTCAGTGGTAAATAACGATTATGCAGGGGATATGTCTAATTGTTCTTTCAAATCTATAATTTTTAATCTATCTGTCATCGTGTACAGTTGTCATTGCAAATTCTCATGTAATACAAAAGCTAGAGAAAGAGTACCGCATATCAATAGACACATCACTCTCGCGGAGACATTTGAAAAAAAATAAAAAAAAAATCCATCTTTTGTTTCCTTTATTAATTCATATTATGATTGTTAAAATAAGAAGAATCGTTCGGTCGTGCAAGTAAGAAGAACAAAGCTTGCGCGTATCTCGGTAGGAAAACTTGTTTCGTTCGAAATACTTCCTGGGTGGTGACAATACACATGTAGATAAAGAAAATAGAAATATAGAGAGAGAAATATAGAAGAAAAAGAAAAAGAAATAGAAAGAAAAGAAGAAGAAGAAGAAGAAGAAAAAAATGGTGGGTTTAATTAAAATGCTTAGGGGTTAGAAAGCGTGATGAATGAGATCGCTCGCGTTGTACGCAGCTGCACGCGGAGTACACAACCTGGAGAACTCTATTAATTATTAGATGACACCAAATCCATTATCCGGGACGAGGAACACGACGGAGGTCCTGCAGAAGTGGTCTCATTCGGATACCATTAACAGTGTGACCGTCTTCTTTTGTTCCTCTTTCCTACCTATATCTACTACTTTCCTATCTTTCTCCACTATTTCCATGGCTAAGGCGCAAAACAAAGCTCATTATCGTGACGAGAGAGAGAGAGAGAAAGAGAGAGAGAGAAAGGTTCACGTGGGCCGGACCCAACGTTACGACCTCGCTTTTAATATGCTTCCTCGCGACTTCTCTTTCTTCTCTTTTTCAATTTTTGTCTCTTTCTTTTTTGCCATTTTGCGCCTACGATTGTTCATTCCTATCTATTTATGCACGTGGATGGCAACGATCACCGTTCTATCGATTATTTTTCATCTTCATCATTTTGCTAATATTAATTTATCAATAATTGCATATTAATTTATAGTTATATCACGAATTTCGAGAATATAATTTTTTTGAAAAGAAATAATTCTCGGCTTGTGTTTTTTTTCTTTCTATTTTTTTTTCTATTATTATTTTAATTTTCGTTTGACTCTTGTAGGTATAGAAATGCTGTTGCGTCGGTCAAAGAAGGGATTTGCGAGAGAGAAGCGTAAGCGGTAGTCATTCATAGTGACATCTCATTAACACTATTTCCTTAATAACCCGAGATAAGAACTGGTCCTTTACCGTGTGTATGTGTGTTGTGTGTGCGTATATCTCTCGAGAATACTCGTAGCAAAGTGTCCATCTCATTTTCTTGTATACTCGGTGCCTCTTTTGAACTTTCTTATATTTTCTTTCTTTCTCTTTCTTTCTTTACTCTCTTTCTATCTTTTTCTCACTTTTTCACTCTCTCCCTTTCTCTCTTTCTCTCTCGGTCGTTAAATATACACGTATATGCGTAAGAATAATAATTATTCGTAAGTATAGGCCTAAGAACGTCGGGCAAGAGCCGGTGTCTTTGATACGGTTGTTCCGTCTTTTAGTAGCATTTTAGTTAAAACCGTGTCTCTCCTTCTCTCCCCGATTCCCATGTCGAGAGCGCCTTCAATTAAACAAACAGTTTCAAAGGTAGTATCCGTAAAATTTGATTTTGCATATTAATTTCGGTAAAGCGATCAGTGGCGGCTGTTGCGCCGGTACAATTCTCCTATTTTCTTTTTTTTTCTTCTTTTTTTTCTTCTTTTTTTTCTTCTTTTTTCAATTTTCATTCTAACGAACGAACTTCAATAACGCGAATGGTCCTACGATATAATGTCCCGTGAATTATTATTCTTATTTCTTCTTCTTTTCAATATATTATTATGATAATTATTATTATATAATTATTATTATTATGTGGCTCAGAGCAGTAAACGTCGTTAACACTAATCTACGGAAAATAATTCAACTGGTATATATGCAATATAATAATAAAATGGTAAAGCAGGCGAGAGAGACCGAGCGATTATCGGGAACGATATTATGCAAATTTCAAATTTACCGTCAGAGTCAGATAAAAGAACAATTAGCATGTTATTGGTATTTCGTTGTGGCTAATGTTACTAATTAAAATGCTCGATTACCTCATTCACTGACAGACTAAACGAATATTGTCGAGGAACTTTACACGTATTCGTACTTATATCAAGATTTTTATTTAATAAAGAATTCTATTTTCTAGAAAAAAAATAAAAACAAAAGAAGAAACGTCATGTATCAAAATCGTTGATTACGAAATCTGTTAACAATAATTTAGACCTTAAATTTTGATGATTGGTGAACGAGATTTGTTACATTGAATATTTTGTCAATTTGAAACAAAAAATAAATCCTATATTGCTTACGGCATTATCGACTAGTAGACGACCACCATGTAGTAGTTTTACTTGACGATAAGTACCACTGTCATAACTATTAAATAACTCGTACACTTTACGCTAAAAAAGGCGAGCCATCTTAACGTAAATATTCGATATTACGAGGCCGGTATTACCAATTTAAGTATACACAATTTGAGAATATATTTTCCGAATGTGGGGATATTTATACGAACACGTAGACACACGTATACAAGGATGTGTGTAATTTTGTATATACTAGCCCAGAAGGTTTGAACGTTGTGTCAATCAGCAGCTGGCACCGAGAACTTTTAATTATCGAAATCCTGCGAACGCGTTCTCCGGTCCGTCGTCGTTGGCAACCATTTCGAAGGACTCGACACTGCCTGATTGGAATCACCGGAATCCTTTAACCGGAGGAGGAGTGGCAAACAAAAAGAAATCAATTGGAGACTTAGTAAGCCACCGGTCTCTCTTTTTATCGGTCCTTCCTTCCATTTTCTTCTTTTTTTTCTTCCTCATCTTTTATACACGTTTGTTTTGTTTTATATCTTCTAAAAAAAAAAAAAAAAAGAAAAAAAATGATCCAATGTTTTATTCGAATAAATCGTAAAAGATTACAACTTTTCTCCGTTGATCTCGTGTATTAATGATATTTTTGTATCGATATTTGTTTACAGTTTAAAACCACCTCAAAAGGATGGCGTGACGAAGTCTAATCCGAGTAAACGACACAGAGAACGTTTGAACGCCGAACTGGATACATTGGCATCTTTACTTCCGTTCGAACAAAATATTCTAAGCAAACTCGATCGTCTCAGTATCCTCAGGCTCAGCGTCAGTTATCTTCGCACCAAAAGTTACTTCCAAGGTAAACGTTAATTTTTGTTTTGTTTTAAATATTAACGAACAATATTACGACGAACCGAACCACGGTTTCTTCTCGTAGAAATTTCGCTATTCGATTTTTTCGCAGGGCCAAGGAAGGGGAGAATTTATTTTGTTTAATATAAAATATCATAGATAATTCGAAAGTGGATTATCTTCGCGAAAACTTGGGAAAACACGCGAAACACTCGTTATTGGATTATCAGTCGAAAAACAATGACTCGAGAAGACAATGGTCTTCTTCTCGTTTAACATTTTCGTTCGAGATTTCCTACGAAACGTTCATTATCAAAAGACACAATGCTATCTTATACGAGTATAGATTGTGAGTGTCAAGAAAGGAAAAAGAAAATAAACTTTTTATAATACGAGTTGTACGATAATCAAAATTATTTTGTATAATTCGGATCGTGTAATACAATAATTCAAATATATCACCCGGAACAGATTAATCCCTTTTTTCTTCTACAATATCAATTAATCTTTTGCACTATATTATTGTCTCGTATCAAAATTGAAATATTTCATTTAATATCGTTTATATTTTGTTTGTAAAATATAATAATTTTTAATAATACGTAACAGTGCTGGAAAAATCAGACTCACGTGCATTTCTTGAAAACGAAATTGTTTGATACCGAAATTTATTTTATTCTAGAAGTGACTTCGAAGTGCAAAGGATTAATCCTGCTTGAATTTTTTTCTCCGAAAAAAAAGCATCACCATTTTCCGAGTTAGAATTTATCGTGGTATTAAACGAGTATCCGAAAAAGCGGCGGAATTTAAAAGGGATGCAATTAAAGGAAAGGTAAAAAAAAAAGAAAAGAAGAAAAGAAAAGAAAAGAAAAGAAAAGAAAGGGAAAGATGTCGAAAATCAAAGATCGGGTTCATTATTATCGACGTTACTCTTATGGCGTTTGGTTCTCGCGCGTTTTCGTAACGCACGCCCTTATGCGCGCGCGCGCGCGCACAATCTCATCTGCAATCACAATCGGTTGGGGTCAATCGAAGAATCGGCACAGGAGGATAATGGGTAGGCTCGTTTCTTTCTTTCTTTCTTTCTTTCTTTCGGCTGTCCCACAGTCTTCTCTTGCCTTCGCCATTAGGCTGTTTCTTACGTTGGTTGAATAACCACCTTGCCCTCCCTCTTTTCTGATCTAAGGGCGAAGGTGAACAGCAGACTTGTGCAAAGTTACACGAAACCACCTTCGTAATGCAACTCTTACATAGGGTACGCTTTTTTATCGATTTAGTGTCATCCGTGAGAAATACAATTTTAGATTTATCAAATAGACGACGTTATTTCTATTTTTATAAACGTTATCGTGACTATTTCCTTTTTTTAAAATTAGATCTTTAATTAATAAAAAGGGAAAAAGAATGAAAAAGACTTAACATTTATGTTACATGTACATTAATAATTACGCGGTGTTCAATTTTTCTTGAAATATCTATTCGAGAATATATAATATATAATCATAACACCTTACTTTGAAAACAGTTGGCATAACCGCGAGGGGTGTTAAAAGAGTCTTCTTTCGAGAGATCATCGAGTGGATAAACGTTGAAAGGAGAGACAGAAGATGAAAAGACACATGGAATTACCGAAGATGAAGTCTAGGGGGTGGCAAAGTTCTCGAGAGGAAGAAGAAGAATAAAAACAAAAAGAAAAGGAATAAGAAAAAGAAAAAGGGCAAAAAGGCAAAATGTAGTAGAAGAATAAAAAGAATAAGAAAAAGAAGAAGCGAGACGGAGTGGATTCTCGGCAGAGTGAGAGATGAGAGATATCGAGCGCAATAGCGTATGCAAGGTAATGCACGCGCACGAATACGAATCCGGATGGAGGAGTTAGGTGCAGAAAAAGAAAGAGAGATAGAGTGAGAAAGAGAGAAACTAAGCGCCTGTTCTTCGGCTACTCTTCGGGGTCCGCGAAGCAGCACTGGTCCTGGTATCGCGGATCTCGCAGTATATCACCATGGACCCAGAGGAGCTTGCTTGCCCGGCTTCTACTTAGCACGGTGTTGCTCTTGTCCCTGAGCAATACTACCCGCTACCGCTCACCGATCCCCCAGCAGGGAAACGGCCCAAACGGTAGCAGAGAGTAGCATTGTTCACACCGTTTTAATAGGTATTCATTGTCTGACCTCGGATCTTTTCCGAAGACTTTCAGAAGAGAGAGAGAGAGAGAGAGAATGAAACGCGGATTGTCGTCCCTGATGTTCCGATAAAAAAAGACTTTCTGATATCTCGGACCACAACAAGAGCAATAATCCTTTGTGTTAGCAATATCCTATTCTCATCAAAGAGCTTCCTGTGTTACGCGTTATTATATTATATTCTTTTTCTTCCCCCCATCCCGCACCCCCCTATCTTACTCTTTCGAATTTATTCAAAGTTATAAAGTGGATGGAGTACGTACTCTATCTGAACATAGATTATCAGATAAAAATAAGAATTCGTTGCACTCCGTTATGCAAATTAATTAGCGGTGATTTTTGAAGCGGACGCGTGCTTCGTAGTCGCGTTGCCGTGCCACGATCTGTTGGCAAGGTGTTGGCAAGGTGTTGGTAGGAGGGGAAGTTTGGGTGTCGAAGAGGCGGTGTGCACTGAAAAGATACCCCCTGCACAGCAGCACTAGCACCAGCAGCAGCACTAGCACCAGCAGCAGCAGCAGCAGTTCTTCGAGGATTCAGATAGGAGATCTTTGTTGTTGCACCTTTTCCCCCGTTGCAGAGCCCTTGCAAAGCCCTTGCAAAGCCCTTGCAAAGCCCGTTCGAGTGCGAGGAAAGAGAGGATCCACCGACCGAATCTTGGCAATTAACCGCCGCCACTTAGTCTTATTACTGGCAGTTCCGGTGTGTCTCGTACTCGGAATCTTAGCTTCTCCGCGACTAACTTTAACTCTTCGAAGCTTTTACTTTTCTTTCGTATTTCTTCTTGATACTCTCTCTCTCTCTCTCTCTTTCTTTCTTTTTCTTCTTTCCTTCCTACTAGATTCGAGATAGTCAACCTCTAACAATAAACGTGTTCGTGGCCGAGCGATTTTAACGACACGCTCACCTTCCTTCTTCCAATTTCAAGCGAATTTATTGTTTTCTTTCTTCTTCCTCCTCTTATTCCTTTGCTTCATCATCTTCGTTCCTCTTCTTCTTCTTCTTTTTTTTCTTTTTTATTTTTATATTACACGAAATAACCATCGATTTTACTCGTTGAGATGCAACGATGGTAAGTACACCTCATAGAGTAAGTATGTACCTGTATATATTTAGTTATAAATGTACATACGTATAGAGAGAGAGAGAGAGAGGCACACTCGTAATCTGAAATCGGAGAAGCACATACGGGCTAACGAGTTGCCGATTAATCCCGAGAACTTGCCTGTCGGCTGGCTGTTATCGAGGAAAGTTTTTATTGCGACTTTAATTAATTTCCTCGTTATATGTATTCTCTCGCTCTTTTTCACTAAAGAACAAGAAAAAGAAAGAGACACATAGAGAGATAGAGAGAAGAATGGGGAGTGGGGTGTGTGGGGGAGAGGGGGGAGAAGATCTCAAGCTTCGAAATTGCCTGTCGTATGTGGACATTACTTACGGGGTGATCTTTTTTAACGAGTACGGGATACGAACGATCGCTTTCTAGCGAAAAAAATAGTCCGAGAGTCCTGCCGTCGAGATATTCGATGAGAATTCTTTCCACGTTGTTTGTATATACGCGCGCGCGCATATGTGTTTTTATGCATTAATATATAAATGTGTGTGTGTGTACGCAAGAGAGACGTAGGCGAAGGCAGAAGGGAAAGTTTATGATGAAATTATTAGTCTTGTGGTACATTAATAACGTCTGTAGACTAATTGCTTACCGCGCGAGTACATTAAATCCTCATTAAATAATTCGTTACCGTCCGACACCTTAATCGAAATCTGCCACAGATGAAAAAATTACGTCCCCGGTATAATAAAGAGCTAACGAATTAGTCCTGGCTCTCTCCGAGTCCTTGATAATTCTATACGAAGAGAGTATTTCCATTAGATTTAGACACTGAAAAGATCATCTCGCAATCGTAGATATTACAGGTGTGTACAATACTTGCTATTAAATGAATATATCTTATTGTTAGATTCGTAAGTGTATATTCTAATGGAAATTTCAAGTTAGATCGTGTATTGATTATTTTCTTTTTTCGATTTTTCCAGTTTAATTTACGTACGTCAAAGTGGTGCACCCGTGCGTGATTTGAAAAATCGAAGATCACGTTTAGCGACGATTTTCTCGATACTTGTGTTGTGAATATTTCATTAGAATTAAACGTGGACAAATAAAATGATATTTTTAATTGTTATCGTCAATTTTCATCGAGAAAAATTCAATTTATATTCGTTGAGTTATTTTTTTCGAAAAAAAAGCAACGATAAAAACGTAGCAAGAAGAATGAATGGAAAAATCGGGTCTCGTTGAGCGATGACTTTATCGTCGAATTCGTTTTATCTTTTCGTTATTACAGCGTATGCGTGACATAATGTTACACGTATATGCCTATCTACAAAAGTATATCGTAAACGTTTGGAAATGCGTAAGTTTGCGATGAAGATCCGTCGAGTGATACGTTTACCTTTTCGTTATTACGGCTTATTTGCATTTTCCATTTCGTTCTCGCACCTGGCAAATAGGTGGTGGTATGGTTATATATATGAGAAACAGAGAAAGAAAAAGACAGAATGAGAGAGAGAGAGAGAGAGAGAGAGCAAACGAGTGACTAAGGTGCAAGATGGGCAGGCGGGACTCCACGAGGAAATCAACGGAACAGATCTTTCGTAGTACTCATCTCAAAAAAAGAAGAAGAAGAAGAAAAAGAAAAGAAGAAGAAAAGAAATAAAAAGAAATATTCAAAAGACTACAAGAAGGATGACACCGAGAAATATCGTAAATCGATTTACGAGCAAAATCGCAACGGAACAATCGTAACCGAATATAATAATAATATAAAGGTGGTAGTAAATAACGATTAATTTAAACCGATTATCTATATAGAAAGAGGAGTTCATTTTTCATGTAGAACAAGATTCGTTATCGCGAATCGGGGTGGTCGTCTAAAAATTTCAAATTAGTATTCTTAAGAATCGTGTTGTATTTAATGTTCGAGTATATAGATAGTAGGATCATTATTGGACATGTTTACTCTAATTATCTTTGATTCGAGTCGTCTTTTATGTGGTTACAAACTGATAGGTATTTATCTACCTGTATATACATCGTGTCGTAATATGAAATGAATGAACGAACGAACGAACGAACGAATGAATGAAAGAGAGTAGATGAGTCGTTTAACCGAGCACGTGCGCGTTCGCGAGCCTTGACAAATGATGTCTTCCCTGAGAGTGTCGAGAAACGATGCGCAGAAAGAATGATGATATGTGTTACACGGTAGCCAAGCGAAGCAAACCAAACCAAACCAAGCCAAGCCAAGCCAAGTCAAGCCAAGCCAATCGAGTTGATCTTCGATAGTCGATGGAGAAAGCTTTATTAAGGCGTCGTTTCTTCTTTGCTAAAGTAAAACGATCTGTCGATTTGCTTTGCGGTGAGAAAGAGAAATATAATCTAAAGAGAGCGAGAGGGAGAGAAAGTGTAAGAGTTTCGATTGACGTGCAATGGATCGCACCTCGTTAAAACCCTTTACGAAGAAATTAATGATAAGATGAACACACACACACACTTCATGTTATTTATTATTAATACGTTAATGCGTTTCGCGTTTTTCTATCACGATAATCTAATGCACTCATTATTAGATTATATTCTTTCTCTCTCTCTCACTTGTTCTTATATGTGTTTTATTCTATGTCGTTCTCTTTTTTCTTGGTGGTTCTTTTTGCCACGCGAAGAAGATATCTTGAAATGCAAATTTGGTCGACCCGAAGGATACTATTTCTTTTTTTTTTCTTTCTCTCTCTTTCTCTCTTCTTCTCATTTTGTTTTCTTTTACCAACTAGGTCCAGGTTCGGAATTTCATTCTACCGGGGGCTCGCTCGAGGATCGTTACTTTTTTGTCGAAGTAGTTCGATTTCCGGTTGCTCCTTTTAAAGTGTTTTGGAATGTATCCACGTCCGGTTGTGTCTCGTGGTGAAAGAAACAAGAAGAAAATGCTTGCAAATCGCACGTTCTTTTATCTCATTTGACGTGACAGTCAAGTGGCTTCCTTTTGGATACCGAAAAGGTAGAAACGATCACGGCAGCTGCCGAGTTCGATAGCCGGTTAGCGGGGAAACGTTGCCGGCACCTTCTTCTTCTTCTTCTTTCTATAAAATGACGAGTTTGTTCGAAGAAAAGACAGAAACATATACACACGCACATTTGCACGCGTGCACGGCAGACGCTAACCCCTTTTTTTTTGAAATTTTTCCGTTCCAAAGAAGAAGAAATTCGCATCGTGTTTAAAAATGATACCACAGAAATGTGAATATTCCTTTAAATGTATGCATATACGAATGTGAATATACATAGAAATAAAGAGAAAGATATAGAAAAGTAAGATCGTGATATTACTGCGATCGATATCGGGAGAAAAAGGGACAGGTCTCCTTTACCGTTAACATCGCAGATCCGATTTGCCTTTAATCGGTTCGACACCAAGCTGCGCTACCGGATACCGGACACGCGATAAACATCAAGCTCATTAATGTCATTATTAAAAATGCGTGGCAATTAGAGCGGCCCCGAATATCGACTTATATGGACTCGACAAGCTGATACTCGGCCAATCCATTTAGTATACGTAAGTACCTACGTGCATACTTGTTTTTACTTATTTGTAAACGAATCGTCATAGAGTTTTTCACGTTTATTTTATTCCGTTCGTTAAATAATGCGTTCAATGAGGACAAATTTATGCGAATATTTTCATGATTTTATTATCCTTCTCGATACGATGCGTCGCGAAGAAAATCAATGTGAACGACGTTTGAGATTTAAATAGTAAAAGAAAAACCATTTCGCGAAAGAAAATGACCAGCTGCTTATTCTTTTTCTTCTTCGTTACGATTGGATATCTTTTATAGCGTTTCTTTTTACGCGTACACACGCGGGACGGTGTTTATAAAGTAACCAAAAGATCGGAGATCGGTGATGGTACATACGTAAATGCATACATACGTGCATGCATGCATGCATGCATAAATAAATACGTTCAAGTATGTTGCTATGCATATTTATAGGTGTGTAATGCAAGGTTATCGTGTGAGAAAAGTTTTTACAAGAGTCGTAGACACTTTGATGGTAAAAATACGAGGGTAAGAATCGTACGGAATCATCGAGTAACTCCAAATAAATCGATTGGCGCGATATTAAACGCGTCGCTTAACAAACTCCTTTACAAAGTATTTTCCTTTCACCTGTCTTGACGGGTATGTAAAATTGTTATTTGCGTTTGATCTATTAGATTGAAATGAAATTCATTTGTCGTTGAAAACTTTTACATTTATCAAGTAGAAGATAGTCAGGTTTTTATTATTAATCTATCTCTCTCTCTCTCTCTCTCTTTAGCCTTTCATACTTTTCTCCGTTTATTATTACATAACCATTTATCTTTCTAACATTTTAATATAACATCTAAACCTTTTTACAATCAAACTTAAGTTACCATTATTTATGATAGTTCATTTACATGGATCCATTTAGATAAACCGCTCATTCTTCCTTTCCTTTCCTTTTTCTTTCTTTCTTTAATTCAGGTTGATTTATTCAATCAGATATTCTAAGGATTTATAAGGAGAATTTATAGTTACAACTACGATCATCGGTTTATCGAAAGATCGATAAAGATATACGCGAAAATGAATTGTAAAATCGAATGGATCTCTCGTCTAATCATTCGTTGGGTAACCTTGACCCGGATAAAAACGAGTGTCGTTGATTCGAGATCGACGATGAAAGTTTCTTATTTTTTTTTTTTTTTTTTTCTTTTTTCCCTTTTATTAAATGCTGATGGAAAAAAAGAAGAAATAAAAGAAGGGAAAAAGTAATCCTCTGATGCTCGTTACACGGGTACATCTTGCACGGGGGGCGCACGTCTTGGCATTGCACGATGATGAACTCCGATAAGAATGGCGCAGGGCGTAAGGCTGTTATTAGCTGAAAATATGACGAACACCAACGGACATCAAGCAGCACTTTTATGGGAGACAGGGAATCATAATTGCGAGAGTTTAGCCGTAATGTCGGCAATCATTTTAATTAAGAATAACCCCCATCTTCCCCTCGTATATCTAACCCCTTCCATCACCATCACCACCATCATGGGCTTGCTGGTAATACGTCACTGGATGAACGATCGTGAAAAAGGTAGTGTCTGTGTTGTGAGCTGACGATATTTGTGCTAACGAATGCGTCGTCTTATAATTGCCCTATTTAGAATAACAAACGTATCTTATCTCTCGCAAAAAAAAAAACAATTAATTTAATAAAAAAGCAAATTCGTAATTTTGATTTATTTCATATTTTTAATATGTATTGTTTTTCTTATCTTCGCATTTTTATTAATCAACTTACGTAAAAGTGTTACAGATTTATTTGTTTACTTTTTTTCATTTTAATAATTATTCGACTAAGAGAGAGAGAGAGAGAGAGAGAGAGGGGATCGCATACTAATACCGTTGTTGCACACGCGCGAAAAAAATCAAACAATATATCTAACTTATAAATATATAAAATATAAGATAAACGCGATATTTACGTAAGAATTCCATAAGATTTTCTTTTTTCTTTTTACTATACTCGCGAGTGTTGTTTTTGCAAATGATCTTGGCAACATTTTCTACGATACCCCACCTAATTATGTTTCCTGGATTCGTTCATATTTTCTTTCTTTCTTTCTTTTTGTGGCACGAATCCAGTAGATAAGAACTAAAGGTAGAATCTACACATCGAAGATATATATAAAATATAAAATATATATGAATATATATATATACGTAAAACGTAGCGGTTATTCGTTAATGTGGTACGAATCAATAGCCAACAACAGCAAGACGGATAGCGATCTCTTCTCGAGCATACGCTCACCGACCACGAAGAGCTCTGAATATTTTTATATGAAAATCTAAGGTGGAACATAGTTAGAGAAGCAGAGCCCAAGAGAGCGAGTAAATTTTTTCTTCTCACGCACTTCGAGCTACGTAACTACGAGTAGGTATAATACGGTAGAACGTTTCTCTCTCTCTCTCTCTCTCTCTCTCTCTCTCTTTCTCTCTTTCTTTCTTTTTATCTTTCTCTCTTTCTCTGTTCGAACGGGTGGCTTTGTTGTTTTTATTTGAGCGTTCTACATGCAATTACCTACGGTTCTTCGGCTGGGTGCGGCACCCGTACATCCGCGCGTGCGCGATCTACAAAGCCGCAAGAGTAGTAGTAGTAGTAGTAGTAGTCGGGACTCCTTTTTTATACAAGAATTCCAACTAGGATTCCAACTAGAATTCGAACTAGCCAAGACACACGATCTCCGTTGACATATCTCAAAGGGAAAACTCAAAAATCTACCAACCCCTTTTTGCGCGATCTTCCAACTTTCCTTCCTACCCCCCTCTCTCTCTCTCTCTCTCTCTTTCTCTCTCTCACTCGCACCATTATTTTTTGTTGTACTTTTCAGGGATATTTTCTCAATTAGAATTATAATATCGCGCGCGATGAAAAATACAAATTCGTAGCGATGAGTTTTCTAACAGACAACCAACTCAGTGGCAAATAATCCGTGCGCATAAATTGCCTATTTATTCGCGTATACATGAATATAAATTAGGTTCTATCGGTCTCTCTCTCTCTCTCTCTCTCTCTCTCTCTCTCTCTCTCTTTCTTTCTCTTTCTTTCCGATGTTTAAGTATCCGAAGCGTATCCAACGTATCTCGACGAAGATGCGAATTAGACTGTAATAACGACTCATTATTATCGGCACGGACGATTATGGTTGTTGTTGTTAGCAATGAATTACGTTACGCCTTTCGGCGTGAAATTTCCACGAACGCGCGAATCGGCGCCCGGAGGTAAGCTTCGTCGTCTGGAAAAATATTTCGCCTCCTCTTGTGTTTCTCTCGGGGGTATTAAATTCCACGCTCTCCTCCAGTAGATTCACGCATGAACCCTCCTCTCTCTCTCTCTCTCTCTCTCTCTCTTTCTCTCTCTCTTTTTCTCCCTTTCTTCGTTGATGCTAATAAAAATCTCACGACCAAACGACACTCGAAATATCATCTTCTTCTTCTCCTCCTCCTCCTTTTCTTTTCCTCTTTTTTCTTCTCTTCTCTTCTCTTCGTATATTATATTCTTTTTCTTTACCTTCTTTACCGTTCCACCATTTTTTCGAATATCAGTTCATAATTCCTGTGTCACGGGAAGAGAGAATAAATAGATATTATGTTAGGAAAGATAGGCTAAAAGAAAAAACTATTAGCAACATTCGCGAAAATTCAAGATAGGGTCGGGGAGGGGAGGAGAGGAGAGGAGAGAAGGGGGTGCGAGTAGAAAGGAAGAGAGAGGAGGGTATAGGTAGGTGCAATCTGCAGCTGCTGTAACTCCGGCTGTAACTTAAGACAGTATCATCGTGATATAAATATGCTCGAGATGGTATCGTCGTAACATACTGTCTCCGACGACCTTCTAATTCCTCACCAGGTATATAGTATACTAGTACCAAGTTAAACCCTGCTATATTAGCCGAGAATTAACGAGCATGGTAATCAGCACTCGCTTCATAGCGTTCGGCGCGTTACATGGAGCGTTACACGGTCCAAGATGGATCACGCAGATTTACGTGTTCTACCTATATACCATACCACCTAGCCGTTACACCTATCTTCCTCTGTAACCTCTCGGTGAACGACGACGACGACGACGACGATTTCTAAGGATCCGGAAGAAAGAAAAAACCCCCCCCCAAAAAAAAATAAAATTATTACGTTGCCATTTCTATGCGAATTTAGCACGAGACCCTATAAGAGATACGAGGGTCATTCGAATAAATTTCACAATTCTTAAATTATAGAAAGCTGTTTTTTAGTAAACGTTTGTGAAAAATATTATCTCGACGAACTAGAATATTTTTATTTCGAGAGAATAGCAGTATTTGATATATAGTATAATACTTTCTTATATATGTAATATTAATAATCCGTATAAACTAGGTCGAAGGAAATTCCTAAAGAATTTCAAGATATTTGGAAATCTACACGGTTGGTTAACTCTAGGTACCTATATATATATATATATATGTGTGTTTGTATATATATAGTTCGCACATAAATCAAGTCGCACGATGGGTTAATTGTCACGATACGAGTTTGAGTCTCGATATTATCGGGAAGGCCAGATTACGGCGTGGAACTACGGGCCAGGCAATCTATTTCGAGTCAATCTAGTAGCGAGACAGGAGATCATTACCGATTTCAAGTTAGCTGAGTTTGGCGAGGGCGGGGGCGGGGGAGGCAAACACGGAGAACCGTCACCTGAATCGAGAGATACGCACCTCCCGGGAATAATTATCAGCGTGGCCACGATTACGTTAGCGATCGTATCTCCAAAAGCAAAAGAAAGAAAGAAAGAAAGAAAGAAGGAAAGAAAATAAGTTCGATCGAGTGAGATACGTTTCCGAGTGACAACGAGTTCAAGAGCAAATCGTAGGAAGGAATCTTAGGAAGTACAAAGTCGTAGCGTTGGTCTTACAATTAGATGAGGAATCTTGATATCGTCTCATTATCGTTAAGTCTAAGCCTATGCTGATCGATCTACGCACGACAACATATCGCGTACGACGTCTAGCAGCAAGGCCTATGGTATTCTCGCTTAAAGGCCATGGCCTGCTAGAAGACCATAGCGAAGCAACTCCCCGAGCAGAGACTTTGGTGCTTGCTTCCTTGCTTTGGTGTTTGCTTGCTTGCTTGCTTGGTGCTTGCTTGCGGGTAGGTAACGCACGCATCACGCCAACACGCCACGCCACGCCATGCCACGCCACGCTATGCCTGCCTGCCATGCCACGATCAGCTGGAAACCCGGAAGGTTTCTTGGCACTCCTGACCTACTGAACAAGACACCTTTGCATGTGCTCGCTCGTTTAACCTCACACCCCGAGCATTCGTCGACGAGTGAACCGAGTGAACCCGGCAGGGACACGTACCTTGACGTATGATAGATGCACGCTGGACTACGCCTACTTTCAAATCTATCCGGAAAATCCTTCCTATCTTACCACGTGTATCTTTCATACTCGAGTACTTGAATGATTCCTAAGGCGAGAATGAAATTTACTCTGCTATTAAAAGGTCTTTGCGACATTTCTGCATGACTAATGTGTGTGTGTGTGTGTGTGGTATTAGCGTAGAGATATCTGTAGAAATAAAATAAGGGGCCTTGCGCGAGATCGTAAATGTATTCACGAGGAAGATTTTTTTTTCTTTTTTCTTTTTTTCCAACGAATTATATACAATGCGAGATAAACGTCATACGTGTTAAAACGCAAATCGGTGTCCTTTTTGTTAACGACGAGGAAAGAACAGGAACCCAGGGCCCCATGTAGACAAGCTCGGGAAGAAATAAAAGTACGAGGTTAACCTCTGATCGTGGAACTAATTCAAAGTACGCGTATCGTAAAATGCTCCGTGTGAAGTCACCGGTTGATCGATGGCGTTATTAGTCAGCGGATCCGTCAGACTTCACAAAGGGTTCTCTCTCTCTCTCTCTCTCTCTCTCTCTCTCTCTTTTCTCACCTTTAGATAAACGGACGATCCCTGATGAGCGATTAAATGCCTGCTCTTTCGCGTCCCGCCGTGAAAAATAGATCGTTCTCTTGTCCTTGATGGAACAAACAAAATGGATAGAAAAATGATATGGAAAGTTTTACTCGGTAAAAGTGTAATGTAAAAGTCAAGTTCACGAAAGTATATATAGGATCGTGAGATGATTCAGTTACGGTGTCGTTTATTTCGTTGAATTACCGCGATCGGTTACCAATCGTAATAAAGCTCGTAGTAGTAGGAAACGCAAACATATCGCTTTCGAAGGAGGAACGTCGAACGAACGTCGTCGAAGGAGGGTTGCCGTGGCGGGCGGGAATGGTAGGGGGTACAAGTGGCACAACATGGTGGTGAAACGGGGAAAGCGAATGACTGGTGTCAGTTACACGACCTGGCACTACAGCTCGTTCTTTCCTACTCCGGCATCGAGGTACCTACCCTTGCGGTTACAACCCCCTTTTTTTCATTGACTCCACGGAACTCTTAGTATTTATGTTCCTATACCTTTCTCCTTTATACGTATTAGGAGAGAGATACTATTTTAACGACTTTGTCGCGGTAATCGTTCGCGATTCTTCCTACCTGGAAAGACAGCATATGCTAACATTCGTAAGAAATCTTTTCGCGTTTCGATTAATTAATTCATCAAATAGGAGGAAGAATTTTTGTCGCGAGAATTACCGTCACAGGAAAGGCTATTTTCGTAGCAACATTTTCCGAGCTTCTACGAGCACTAGGAAATATAACTATAAAAAGGAAAAAAAGGAAAAAAGAGTAATTCCAGCGGTAGTGGCAGCTAGAACAAAGGCCTGGGAATTAATTAGTAGGCGCGTACACGGTGAGCCCCCTAGAGGGAGCAGCATATGGCGCGATCACATCATCTCATCATCGCCATACCACCTGGCTCTCCCTTTTACATTCACCTTTGCTTTCTCTACTATTCCCGCGGCTTTGAAAACGCAACAAGGTCGTCCAAATGGAGCGAGGGCCGACAGCAACGAGTCGGCAAAAATTGTCAAACCATTTTCATGATTTTATTAGAAAATCAATTTCTAAACTCGATGTTCAATTCATTTGCGATTAACGTTTCTTTGCTAGTATTACGAAGTACATAAAGAAAACGTATCGCATCGATTAGGTGCTTCGCGGTGTACATACCTGAACGTCCTAGCAAATTACCAGATATCAACTTGAATTATGATGATCGTTGATACGCGGAAAACGCAACGCATCCTCGGCGATATTCCGAGGGACTACCAACCGAGCCGTTTCATCTCCTTTCCTCGCGTATCATCTCACGAATCGTTCCTCGGTTGTCGTTATTTAAAGAGTCGTCTCTCTCTCTTCCTCGAACGGATAAAAAGCACGAGACGAATGTATCAAATGATCATGGCGAACGTGTATATGTATATATATATATATATATACGTCTGTTTGGAGAGGAAGCAAAAGCGTAAGCCTTTACTGTGACTAACGTTCGCGGGAATTCTTCTTTTAAGATTGAAATCTAAAAGATCTACGCGCAACAAATGTTTATCTAACTTTCGTTCGAATATATTCCAAATTTTCTCATGTGAGTTCAATTTGAAGAAGAAGAAGAAGAAGATATTAATAGAAAAAAAAAAGAAAAAAAAAGTAGATAATCCTATTGGAGAGACCGACTTTGGAATCTTACGGATGGACGAAGATTCGCGATGCGATCGATCGGTCCGGGCCCCGACGTCTGGACGTCGATCGATTCGTTGCTTTCCCACGAACTGGGATACGAGTGAAGCAAGCTAACAGAAAGAGAGAGAGAGAGAGAGATAGATTAGCAAAGAAAGAAAGAAGGTTGCGCAAGGAGAGGGTTTTGTAGGATGCTAAAGAAGAAGAAGAGGAGAAACAAGAGGAGGAGGGTAAGGTAAAGTCGGGGCTTTGCAGAGGCAACCGAGGAACCAGACGAATTCCAGAAAATCTGCTTCTTCGAGTGAGAGAAGGCGAAATAAAAGAACGCGTGTCTCGAGTGTCGGCCGACGACCAGAGAGTCGTCTTCGTCTTCGTCTTCGTCGCGGACCAGGAACAGCAAGCAAGCAAGAAACCAAGTGTGGCTCCATGCATAAGTATATGTATAACTGTGCCGGATCGGTCGTCTCTCTCTCATATTGGAGGAACGGACAGGTACTCGAAGAAGATTTTGACCGAGCGTCGAGCGTAACTCGGCAGCCGCCTTCGGCGGCTCACCTTTCATGCTCCGACCACGAGCCGCTCCCCGAAAAACCGAGCGAGACCCGTTGTACGAGCCCTTTTCTGCTGGGCTCCTTCATCCTACGACCACGACGACCTTCTTTTTTCTTTCTCTTTTTTTTTTCTTTTTCTTTTTTCTTTTCTCTCCCTTTTTAAAATCGCTACCGAAGCGACGCATAGCTCACGTAAGACGCGAAGGTATAACCCTTCTTGCTCTCGTTTACCAAAAGATATATAGGTATCATATATACTTTTATATATGTATAAAAGAGAAACGTGTCGTTGGTAATGGCGTCCACCGTTAACCGTTAACGAGAAAGCCAAAAGGTGTATATATATATATATATATAGATCTTTTAAGAAGAGAATTCGCGCATGGGGAATTGTTAAGAGAACGGCCGAGGGCTCCTCTTTTCGGCATCGCCATCGAGTTAATGTCGACAATATTTCACGCGTAGGATCCGCCGAATAGGCGTGTAAAATGATTTGCTGTAAATCTATCGCGGCGTAGCTGGCCGGCCACCAGAACCCGCCCTCGTAACGCGCACCTGGCGTATCTCACAGTATCTCCGGTACTTGGAGGTACTCTAAGGAAGAAAAGAGAGAGAGAGAGAGAGAGAGAGAGGAAGATGGGGGGAGGGGAGAGGGTGGCAAGGGGAGAAATTATGTTCTCTCGTTTATATTTGAAAGGGCACACAGCTGCTGCACTCCGCGTGTGCTACCCCACGTGGCGCCTATTTTCCACTGTAGCGTGCCGAAATCGTCTCTACTATTACTTCCTACTCGAGACACACTCGCTAACGTGGAAAAACCCATTGAAAGGTGAAAGAAACCGAGATATAGGATTCTGTTTTACTAGCGAAGAGAATTCTCTTTTGTTGTTGTTGTTGTTCTACCTATCTCTTTTTATCTTTTAGGAGTCGTTTCGATGGGAGACGATCAAGAAAGAGGAAATAACTCTTAGGTAAGATCGCTACAGGTCGTTTCACGGCGATTTTCTCAGCTCGATTCCAAAAAGAAATCCCTCTCTCTCTCTCTCTCTCTCTCTCTCTCTCTCTTGCTTGTACTCTGTTAGGAAAGAGCCAAAGAGTCTGACGCGTCCCGCTGGGCGAGCTCTCGCTTTTACCTAGAGGCCTTCATTAAACTGACACTGATGGCGAATCGCCGCTACGAATCACGTAATCTCACCGAGGAGGATGCTCCTCTCGAGCCTCTTTCATTTGGCAGATCGAGGGCCTTCGCTCTCTTTCGCATTTCTCTTCTTCATCTTCATTCCTTCTACCTACGGTTTGCCGGACCGATACTACCACTACCACTACCATTTCTCCTTCTTTTTCGTTTCACTCACAAAGGTGCAACCTTTAATAAAGGGTTTCTGCTGCAAAGTTCACTCTCTCTCTCTCCCCCCACTCTTTTTAGTTTTTCTTTCTTCTTTTTCTCTTTCCTTTCCTTTCCTTTCCTTTCCTTTCCCTACTCCCATCTTGGTCGTCTTATTCGAAGGACTAGGACGGAAGAACGAACATCCGCTCGTTTCCTCGGCGCCACGAAGAAAACTTTACCGAGCCTATTCCTTTTTCTTCTCTTCCCTCGAGGACCTAATGACGAAGGTAATGGATGAACACGCTCGGACGAACGAACGAGCGGACGGGTGGACGGACGGACAGCCGGACGGATGGACGGACAGACGGATGGAATGGACGGACAGACGGTTCAGCTCGAATCGACGGACGGTTAGTGCCTCATGGCTATCCTTCCCAACTCCTCACGATAGTCCGCTTGGTGGTTTAATATATTTTTAGGACAGGAGGAGGAGGTGGAGTTACAGTTGGTTAGAAACGTTCATTCGCTTTTCTTTCGATGCCAATTCGATATCACCTGGCGTTATTTCTCTTTCTCTCTCTCTCTCTCTCTCTCTCTGGATTCTCTGATGTCAATGTTCATTGATAATAAAAACGTTCGGTGGTTTATTATGAAAAAGGGTCAGCAGCTGGTCAACTCATTGCAACGTTCTTTTTATTATACTCTATGACTATCCATTTAATAGAATAGGATCTGTTAAGATGAGTCATTCTAATCCAAACGTTGTTTCGAGTTTTAACCGTGATTAGCATACTCAGTCGATATCATTCAACTACCTCGTTTCTTTTGTTACACCTACGCGGTTGCTTGCACGCGTACGTATTTACGTATACTACTTATTGTAAAAGTCATGAGATTCCAAAGCGACGGGTAGGAACTATTGCGACGCCTTAAGGACGCACGCGAAACGCGTCACGGCATTAGAATGTTAATTGCTATAGCTTAAGATCGCGGAAGGAAGAACGACCAGTTTGACGAACGTGTATAGTTGCAAAGGATCCGAAACTCGAAGAAATTTTTCTTACCTGGCGCCACGAGACGATCGATTACTTATGATATTTTTATTTCATCGGAATTGTCAAAAGGATTAGAAATTTATACCAATCATTTGTAACAAAAAAAAATATATATATATATAATCGTTGTATCTCTGTAGGACAGATTAAGTAGCGTTAAGATAAAGAAGTTCTTAACTTTCGTTGAGGTTGGTTTAAATGAAAACGAGAGTAGACGACCCGGTTCGAGTTGAGTCGAGTGGAGTCGAGTCAAATAGGGGGAACAAACTAACGAAGGTTGATCGGTGTGCGAGTAAAGAAGAAAAAAAAAACGGGGAGAGAGTTGGCAGGAAGGAGAACACGTGCTTTCTTCCTTATGCTAATCGCATACCTCCGATTGGGGGAGAATAAACAAAGCAATTATCTTTATGAACAAAGATACGTACCAGAGATCTCGTATTTTATTGTCAATCCTTTTACGGATCATTGAGAAAAGAAATAAAAAGAAGAAAAGAAATATTATCTAGAAACGTAAAAGAGATTAAGTTAGTCTCTCTCCTCTCTTTCTTTTTGCGAAGAGTTACACGGCGAATGAACCGAGCAAATTCGATGGCGGTGCGGTGCATCACTGGTGACGGCACGCCAATCAACATTAGCAGAAATGTATTCATGCCACGAAATCATTTAATGCGCCTAATGAAATGCGCTGGTAATTACAGAGTGTGCCGGGAGTCATTCATATTGCATGAGTGTTCCGAGTGACCACCGTGAGCCAATGCATGCTAGGTCCTTTTTCTTTCCCTCTCTCTTTCTCGACTATGTGCTGTCGTTACATTGAAACACATGTTGCGAATTTCTAATGACGTTGCCGAGACGAGCTCGGCATCTCTTTCTATCTTATTCGTTCCCCTGGAAACGTAGAAAAATGTACGCTGCCGTTAAACGGGACACAAGTGCGAACACGATCGGATCATTAATTATTATGGCTTTGCTAGAGATATATTGCGATACTTGGATCTCTATCCCCCCCCCCGGAATGATCGATCGATCCATAAGAGAGAAGAAAATATCTTATCTCATTAATTTCTATGTCTTCTTACCTATTATTTCTAATGTTTACCAACGTCAAGCCAATATGATTTATTTCGACAAATAAATAATAGAAAATGATTATTAACGAGGGAGTATTATAAGGCGTCAAATTACAATAGAACAGAGATTTTCGTTTTATTATTCGACATTTATTATCCGTTTTGTCACGTGTTATTCACCATTCAGCAGGATAAACGTTTACCCTGGTTCGAAAGGGTTAAAGGACAAAGTTAATTTATATATATATGTATATGTGTGTGTGTGTGTGTGTGTGTGTATTGTAGAAATCGATTGATCCCTCGTAAAGCCATAAAGAACCCCCATACCACGCGATAAATATCTCCCGTCGATTCGCTAGAACACCAGGATTTATAGATCTCAACCTGCTGTAGGAATACGATAGAAGGAAAGACACCACGGTCAAAAATGGATCCGACCGCTGTCATTAAGACTATATTTCTCGTGAATCACCCTTTTTCGAGACAGCGCACGGTGACACGTGGCTACGCGTGTATGTTCTATTTCAACGATTTCTCCTTCGTTTTTCTAACCCTGATCGATCGTATAAATGACAAAAAATAAGACGTGCGACAAGCATACACATTTTTCTTATTTACCGATATTATTAAGCATTCAATTTTATCTCTATCAAATCTTACAATGAAATTTCATAAAAATCGATGTGAATTTAATTGGGGTAAAATGTATATTTCAAATTTCTTAAATCCATTATTTGAAATGATCAAAATAAATGATCAAATTATCGTGGAAACAAACGGAATATTCCCTACGCATATTTATTCGTTAAAATAACGTTAAACCGTATAGTATATCGATTGTCGAAGCCTATTTGAGAAGTTTATGATTAGAGAACAATTGACTGGCGGAGTTAACCTCAAGCAAGAGGACTGGGCTGAAGTTTCTTGGTGGCAGACTTTATCGATCTCTCGTGGCCTCAAACTACCACCGTGGTACCTTCTTCCTTCTATGTACATCGGCAATAAACCTAGTAGCGTGTCCGTTGCACTCTCCTTCTTGCCTTTGATGCCTAGTGAATCTATCTACGATTCGACCTAACTACCGAGATCGTTTATCCCTCTTTTAGAAAACGATACACTTTAATCGTTAATCGGCTCGTTATCTTCATTTTTCCTTTTTTTCCCCTTTTTTTTACTTGTTTTATTGTCATTTATTCTTTAACCATAAAAATACAATAGTGAAACAAAATTATTAGCACCGGTATACAAATTTTGTGTTTCAATTTTTATTTATTATTTTTTATTTTCATTATTGTACAACTTTTATACTCGATACAATCGATCAAACGAATTTTCAATTTTATGTTATTTTACTAGGAGGATGTATAAACGCCAAGAAACTATTCGTCCAACTATCCGCCATAAATTTCAAATTTATACACACATAGACATATTTGCCAAGAGCATGCGACGTTACGATTCACGATGGTATTACTTGAAAATCGTCAACGATACGATTCTACGGAATGAAATCGAGATTATCGAGAATTCCAGGAAAAAGCTACGATAAGAGCTCGATAAATTCCTCGACAGTTAAATGAGCAATTATTAAAAGGTTGAACCATAGGCATAGAAGGATCTTTGTTAATGGACGGTATGCGACATTTCAACTATTTTCCCTTGTAAGAGCGTAGACAATTTCATTAGATTACAACGAAATAGAAAAATTATTCCTCGTTTATGAACGAACACAATAGTATACAATACTAAGAAAAGAAAAAAATTGCATATAAAACAATTTTCGTATACCATAAAAAATACATCAATTCAAATAGCGAAATCATTCTAATCGTAAAATAAAATATAAATGTTAAAGATTTATAATACAGGAGGTCGTAGGTTCAAAAATGATTTGACAAATTGATGATACGCTAATCGAATAATTTGTCATCTAATCCTACATTAGTGATTCTAATTACGAATAAAAAAAAATGAAATATATATTCGTTAGTATAAATTTGTGTAGAATACCATACCATAGGAATGTCTCGGGGATAATAATTTACTTGATACATTTTCTCGGTAAAAAGTCTCGTGACTATTAAAATAGTTATTTTCTCTAATTCCTCGCGAGAATTCGTCTCGCGGTTTAGCATTTTTATATCGTGGCGTGCAGTTTTATATCGTAACTGGAAGGAGAGTCTTCGAACGAGTAGAAGCAAAAGAGACGGAGGAGGAGACCTTAAGGGAACATTCTTTCAGGTACTTTCTGGAAATTCCTCGTTTATTCTGGTTAGATATATTCTCAGTGGGTGCTTTCTTTTCTCGAGCTAATTAATGTGCCTGAAACGGTTAAGATAAGCAAAAGTTGGGCTAGCTTGCTTGGAGAGAAACGTCCAAGAAAATCGATACATCGGGAGGAGGTACGATTACGCGAGTGACTCAGGCGGTTTCCGGTCGACGCCATGATGGATTTAAGCACTTCCGCTTGGTGGCGCGTGCGCCGCCCTGTCTTATGTGAAATTACCGAGGTTATATTCTCCCTCTTTCTTTCCTTCTATTTCGTTCTCTCAAGAAGAAAGGAAAAGAAAAGAAAAGAAAAGGAAAGAAAGAGAAAAGAAATAATCTAAGTAACGCAGGTGATTCGAATAAAAAATATTCGATAAACCATTTTGGATAGATAAAGGATTTGATCGTTCGATCGTACTTTGGGGGAGGAAATAAAATGTCGTTTAAGCGAACGTTCGTCAACTTGGAGAAAGTATGGCGACAAGAAATCTCGCGATCGCGACGTAAATGGCTTCCACAACAGGGTGGTCCCAAATGGAGGAACGCGATGTTACCTTACACCTCTGGTATCCGAGTGGCACGGATATATACACGGCACCAATACGCATCAACTCTCTCGGACGCCGTCGTAAATACTTACCCAAAGACATAGGGGCTCGTTATTATGATGCTAATGAGCCGCGGTCCCAGTGGAATTCAAGAAACGATGCCTTTTCTTGATGCCTTTTTCTTGATGCCTTTTTCTTGATGCGTCGCACCCGACCAACGCGTTCTCGATGACAATGATTTTGTATTATTTAACATTATTCATTATTTCTTAAGAATAATCATTCGTAAAGTCGATGTAAAACGATAAGTTTCTATCCTCGTATTCGAGTATTGTTTGTTTGATCTATTTAACGCGGACCACAGGATCGTACGTACCTTCGAACGTCGGATTTCACGCTTTGAAGAGATTTGCGAATTAACCATCCTCGCCATGTTATTTACGAACGAAACCGAACACCGTCGAAGCGTATTCGACATCGGATACCATAAGTAGATTAGCCGTGGCTATATGTCTATAGTACGATCTCGGTCGAACGGTTTTCGATCTTCCTACCTAGAGAGCTACGAAACCGCGATCGGTTCCGAAGATCCAACGAAAGATCTAACGACAATTTCTCGATCGTTAACGGTGCAAACGAACGACGCGTAATCATCTTTTGAAAAATATCTTATTTTTATGGTACACAGTAGGTATGGTTATCCTACGTTTTACTACACACGCGGCGTTCAAATGAAAAGGTGCAGGTTGGAACACGCGGTCACTTTTGGTCGTTTTAATTAACGAATTTTGGAATTTTCGACGATATCGCTCGAAGTCGCGAACTTCCGCCTGTTAGGTGGATGCCTAATTACCGACTGATTTCATTCAAAGATATCACCAAGAGTTACCCAATGGCAAGACTAGAATTATTTTCAATTTTAGCCCTTTGAAGGGATAAGTTTAAGAACGACGACGATGTCAAATCATTCCTGATCTGATTATCAAATATATTTCGATATTTTTATATCCATTTTCTTAGCAAGATAAATATAATATAATATATATTAACATTTTATATTAAAATTAAAGGGAAGCGATTAGTTTGGTAATTATTGATGATATACTCGCGTCGCGTAAAAAAAAATATAAAATTATTATATATATATATGGTGTGTAAAAGTAGTATAAGACGAAACGAGCAGACATTGAAGTGTCGGACGATGCATATCAACGGTAGAGAACTCACGAGTCAGGAGTTCCATTCCAGTGCCTTCGAATCGAGAAGTGGCTTAATAAAGCTATGCTATACTTTATATCCCGTCGTAAATAATAATTACCGGCTGAGTTGTACAAATTCTACTCTCTTATTATTTATCGTCTTGGTACGATAGGCGAGAACTCGGGATGATAAGATTAATCGTTATCTGGAAAAAGGGTATTCGATGAATATGATGATCGGCGATGATGATAACGATTGTTATGGGCTATCACTAAAATCTTTTATATTTTTATGAGCAAAGGATTCTTCTATTAATACTTATCAATACATTTATCCATTGAAATTATTTCGTATTTTAAAATTACTATATATTATCAAAGTTTCGTATCATTGTCGTTTATTATGGATGATATTTGATAAATAAAATATATTCGTAGATTCGTTATAATATTAGATGAAAAGAAAAAATATACGATAGGTGACGTAGATATTACATTTTCTTTTATTAATAATACGAGAAAAAGAATGGCAGAATCTTGAAGTTGAAATAAAGAAACGAAAAGTAAAAAAAAAGACAGAGATTACCCTCGTACTCTTAGCCGGTTGATTTGAATTCGGAGGCCTTCGAGGTACATACATAAGTATATATACACACACATACATTCTTTGCGAGGGAGCACGCAAGCAGCTTTAAAACGTCGGGGCCAGGGAGAGATCCTCTGAAAGAAAGTCAAAAACTTTTCTGCTACGATACGAATAAAATTACTAATTTAATTTCGGCGTACCGCGATTAAATAAAAAACTTCGTTTGCGCGGATCTTACCCCTCTGAGACTTCTTCAACTCTAAGGAAGATTTTTATTTCCTTAATCGTACGAAAAATATCTACGTTATACACATATATAGAGGTTTACATTTATACGCATACACACACGCGTGGCTAATGGAAAGACGAAGGACGAGACAAACGATCGCGCTAATCTATTTCCACCTTCTGTATTTTGTCAAGCTCGTTTGCGAAGGCCCCGAAACGTAGCCGAAGCAGCACGGTTCCTTGAAAAATTATGGCGATTCATTCTAGTTAGATGCGCGACGAATACTACCACACGCATCTACTTTTATACGTATTCGTATATACGAAGCCGTTTTCAGAATGAAGCAGAGAAAGGAAGAGAGGGAGAGTGAGAGAGAAACTTACGATCTTCGGATTCCCGCAGGCTCGGTTCAGGTCCATGGAACTTCAATGATCCATGACTCCCCTTATCGTACCAAATACTTTAATGATTTTATATACAATCAATGAAGTTTATTTCATCGTATTTGTTTTATCTTTAAAATACTACCGCACTTATACTTTAACGTATGTCACATAAACGATGACTTCGTAATATATTCGGATGAGTTATAAAATTGTTAACATTAATTCTAGGATTTATATTTTTACACCTGTGCAAATATATTTATATTATTAAATAAATTTGTTATACTTATAGAATTATTTGTTGATTTAGGATAGTATCGTAATTATATATATATATATATATAATATTTGGGAGAATATAATTTGCAATAATGTCGAGATATTTCATATAGGAGAAGAGAGTACGGGTATCGAAACTTTTGATCGGTAGTGTAGATCGGTGATCGGTATCTTCTCGAATTTCATCTTTTTATCCATCCACCCGTTCCGAGATTATTTTCTTTTTTTCTTCCTCCAAGATAATAGGTTAAATGAAAGAAGACACCCGAGATTATTAACGGATCGTGCTACCGTGTAAACGAAAAGTCACGCGAACGTCCCAAGAGTAACGTATCTCTCATTGCTTCTTCTTCAAACTAGTGTTTTTAATATATATATATATATGTGGTGTGGTGTGTGTATATATGTGTATATATACACTTATATAGAAAGAAAAACGTGGTTGTTAGTAGTATGCGTCGTTGTTGTCAGGAACGACCCTCTTTCGACGTATGTTACTTTACGTTCTATACGATCACCGACAATATGTTCGCATAGGACTGGATTGGAGAACTCGTCCTACTCATCACATGATTGTGCTCTCTCTCTCTCTCTCTCTCTCTCTCTTTTTCTCTTTCTCTGGCCATCATGTTGCTCTTGATTTTATCTAATTTAATTAGCGGATGAGCAGTAAGCAATGACCGTAACCCCACCAAATACGACTGACCGAACGATCAAATGGACGAACTGCCAACGACCATAATTGCATAAAATACATATTATATCGAAATGGAATTGCATTATAGAAACATTTCCAAAAATAGGAACGACTCGGTTTTCTCCTTTTCGCATACGATTGAAATAAGTTAAAAAAAGAAAAGAAGAAAAAATGTTCAGGGACGGGACGGTGGGAAACAAGCAAAATACATTAATCCTTTGGTTTACTCGAGCGACGGCGAATCGAGTGTTGACCCGAGACTTCGAGTGTTGATACATTGCTTCCGTCTAGTAAGATCCATGAAAAAGAATCTCAGAAAAAGAAAGTAACGACCGCCAGTTATTTCAGACGACGCGCAAATTTTTAATATCTTCCAGTCCCCCCCGACACCCCCACACCCCGCTTGCGTAAAAAGTGCGTTCCTTATGGAATAATATAAAGAAAGAAACAAAAACAAGAAAAAAAATAATAAATAAAATTATTGGCAAGGATGAAGATTAATCTTGAAAATTTAACGTCGTTCCTTTTTAACGACCGGATCGGTTTCTCTCTCTCTCTCTCTTTTTCTCTCTCTCTCTCTCTCTCTCTTCTTCTTCTTCTTCTTCATCCTCTTCCCCCGTTGTCCCTTCTCGCGGGTTAAAACTTGTCAAGACCAAAAATTTAATTCGGTTATGAAACTCATTAGGTAATGCAGAAAACCTACACGAGGCCGGCTCAGCGGTGATAAATGACGATGTCGTGTTTGTGGGCAGTATATGCTCTGCTTGCTCGCTCGACAGCTGGCTCTTTGATATAAGATATAGCGTGTATAGCTGCTTAGCTCTTTAGATAGCCCTACCGCGGTATGCATTAATACGATTGTCCTACCTACGGCTGTACGCGCTAATTATTACGTGATTTGCCCTTGCGAAGGGCACCGAGAACAGACTTCTTCTTATTCTTATTCTTATTCGAGCTAAGAAAGGAAAATCGTACTTTTGTATTTCATCGAGATTGATTAAGAATTTATTGTAAAACTCCCCCCGTCAAGTATTTTACTTTTATTATTAAAAGAAAATATTTTAATATATCGTATATCCCATGCATACATATGTATAAAGTTAGGGTTATTTAATTTATGGAACTTTTTTAAATGTATATGTAAATTACTCGGGAATACATATTTTACCTATACACGATATAGAAAGAGAGATATCTATATTAAATAGACGTACTAGTTATACTTAATACATATTTATAAGAAATATATGTGAACTAGTATTCGTTTGTAAAGAAATATCTATAGGTATATATATATATATTATACTACTTAGGTATATACATATTTATAAGAAAAATATTAAACGCGTTTCTGACGGGGTCAATCTCGAATTCGTGGATATAGATTGTAAAACACAAAAAAATGAAAATATACTAGGAAATCGGTGCTTCCATGCGAATGATAAATGTCTCATCGAACGATGAGATCTAGTTCAGCGAGACAGTTGAATGACATTGGGCGTCGATCATATGTAAAGATCGAGTTGGTGGTGCACGGCGAGGGAAAAAGGAGGGGGGGGCGGAGGTGTGTGTGCATATATATATATATATATATATATATATATATATATATATATACAGCGAAAACAAAAATAAATTTTTACATACGTATGGTTTATTAGAGTTGTTCCTGCCTAAGGATAACAGAGAGTCTAGCGACAGAGGGTCCGTTTCGTTGCGTAATGAGAGATTTTATCGCGGTTACAGGGATAGGGCGGGGCTACCGCACTCATGCATTATCACCCCACTGCCCACTTCTGTCTGACGGATTACTTTATACGGTCACCGTGCATATACATACGCGTTGTGGAATCGAGCACTAAAGAGCGCTTGCAAAACTACTCTCTTCCTCGATGCGAGCCGAGGGTCCGCCTCGATAAAAAGTCCCGGTGTCTGACTGCCGCGATATCTGATCGGAGAATGGAATTTGCTGTGAAAAAAGGGAAAAATAATGAAAACAAAGAGAGAGAGAGAGAGAGGGTGAGAGAGAGGGAGGAGGGTGGAAAAGAGAACGGAGAAATAGATAGATCTCTTATTTCGTTCATTTTTAGGATAAATATTTTTCGAATAACTTAACGGTAATATCATTATTTTTCTTTTCAAAAAAAGAAACGTCGCACAGAGCAGATGTGTGAGAACATTTCTTCGGAAATCGTTGGCATGTTCTTTGACACAGAAAACGACGTTAGTCAGGAGCGAGTAATTTTTGGTCGACCTCGCGGGGTCATCGAATAAAAAGCAACGAGAGAGAGTGAGAGAGAGTTCCATCGGTTTTTAACGTTGCAATCTCGCGTTATTTTCTCCGTAGCAACGCGCAGCCATAGAAAACGTTTCCACGATTGAAGTGCAAGCAGGTATGCAGAAATGTCTGGTAATTGGTATATGCAGTTTATAAATTACAATATAACAATCGCCGATAGAGTTTTGCGTGTGAGCGTGTACGGTTTTACGGTAGGATACAGTTTTGCTTAGGTTTTCGCGTCCGTAGTAGGATCGTTCATTACTCGGGGGGCTAATAATCTCTCTCTTGGCCGCTATTATCATGCGGGCACGGCCAGACCGCGAATTAACTCGACGTCGAACAATCGCGTTTCCTCCAATTTGCTGTCCGCCGTATGCCAACCGAAGGTTATACAGGGGGACGCGTTCGCATTGTACCAACTAGTACGAGAGTCCTTCCATTCGGTTACAACAAGTCAAAACCTCTCGTTGCCAACCTTTTTCCGTCTGACGTTCTGATTTATTCGCGTTATGGATGTAACTCCTACCTACTGGTATGAAAATGAAAGATCAAAAGGTACCAACGTTAACATTTACAAGCCTACAAACCAAAAAAAAAAGTAGGAACTTATTATCCTAATGCGTTCAAATAGATCTCACTGTTTTATCGAACATTTTTCTCTCCAATATATAATATTCATAATTTATGAAATGATTATCTCTTGAATATCGGGGCCAAATATTGGGTGACAAAGGTCATTTTCTTTCGGTTAGTTTTAAGAGTACTAAAACGTTTCTCCAACAGAATCGATTGTCTTAAACAGTAAAGGGTAATTTGTAAGAAACAAGTGTATTAGCGGGGCTAATCTGCATGTTCCATGCTTGATCTTTAATATTCAACTTATAGACGTTTATGTATAATACATTTAAGAGTGTATATGTACTATTAGACTAAGCCTTATTGGTGTAAGTAAGGTAGCTTTTAGCTTTTGTTAGTCAGTCAGAAGAGGAAGGAACGAACTGACTCAGCAAGAAACCTTTAGGTAAACCTTTAGTGCAAAGTCCCCGAGCACTTTGCGATTTGCATGCAGCGACGAGATTCCGAACGACGGACGCCGCACCACGCCGCGCCGTGTCATTCGATGTTGGAAACTCACCACTCGAGTATTAAAACGCCCCTTGACGATAAGCGGCTAACAAGTAGGCCGCCGGTGCACCCAAAAATATCTTTTCTTAGTAAGAATCGCATGAACGAAGTAAGTTTTCCTAATCTTTCACGAGTTTTCTTTATCTACAAATTGATCCAAAATTTTTGACATATTTCGATCTGGTAATTAAAGTAAAAATAAAATCAAATAAAGCAACTAATTCCAATTTCCTTCTTATTAATCGAAAAAAGATACATTTGTTAGTTAAATATTATCAGGGTTTCGTAATACAACGGACGCGTGCCGATGTTAACCATTAGCGTATAGAAAAGTAAACTGAAACGTCAAGATGTCAGAATTGTCACAGTTGTCCAATAGAAAAGTTAATGAGAAAAAAGAATGAACTCGTGCTCGCGTCACCGTATTTATCATCGAGGATACCTTCTTAATAGATATCGTACAGAGGGAGAGAACGTTCCCATTAATCATCCATCGATTATGTGGTCAAAAGATAATCACTTACTTAACCATTCACTTAGAACAGGGACCCGTCACGATGGGTTCGACTTTAACACAATCGATACGACTGCGTAAAGAAACACGAGTCATCATTGGCAGGGAAGGAAAAAAAAAGGAAGCACCGTTGCTACTTTAAACCAAAATGATGATCGGCGTTTTATCCTAGAAAATAAATTGCCAAGTAATTGGAGTATTTCTGAGGGAAAGAGAGATTTTTAAATCTATTTACTGCAATCGATAGATACTCCAGAATGTAAAGGAAAAAAAATGTAAGAATAAAAATAAGAATTGCGTTCTCTCTCATCAGGATTGAACGTTCGGAAGAATGGAAAAAACGAGTCAACGGAAATGACTAATGTCAACGTAATGTCTACGAATGATATCGTCGGTTACCTCCGTACTCCGTTTTACCTATCCAGGTACACCAAGGATCTATTTTTTGAAGCGTAAAGTAAATTGCTTAGAAGTATCCCGCACGTAAGTCTCATCGTTTTCGTGGAAGAACGATGCACGCAAATAAAAGCAAAGAGAGAAGAGGGATATGTCAATTGCATGACAATGCATCGAGCAGAACAACGATAACAACAACAACAAATCTTACTTACAATTAAAGAAGTGACTCTGGTCATCCGACTATTGGCTACTTTCCATATCCTATCGCGCTATCCTATTTTTCTTTTGTTTTCCTAACTTTTCAGGTTTCTTTCCGTTTTTCTTGCGAAACGAGACTTCCTTTTAGATTCTACGGTGGTTTTCTAAAGAAAAGGATCTCCGTCGTCAGGAAACATTAGGCACGGTCGTTTAGTACTCGAGGGTGATTAAAAATCGAATCCTCCGGAAAAGCGTTGAACGTCGGAAGTGAAAACAGTAAGAGATACCACAACAAAGACCCTTCCTTAGTATCCTGCGATCGAATCCTGTAACTCGTGTCGCAGGAAATTTCGGTTATCCCTAACGACAATTCCGATCCTAGTTTAGGCCTCCCTAATGGCTTCAGACCATTCGAGATATTGCACGGAATCATTTACGAGTGCTCGAAAACCTATGCGAACGACCGATCAACTTAAATTCCGTCCCACGACTCGCTGCCATTTCCCCTGTGTGCGATAACAATATTTCATTTGTTTCTCGCTATTAATTTTACTTGAAAAATTCAGTTTTCAACGTTTCATCGTACGCGAAGATAGTTTAAATATGCGGAAAATCGTCTCGAGTGCGAAACCTATTAATTATACTTTTTTATGTTAATAGAAAATAACCATCTATCAAAAGGCTTATCTTTTTGTCGTCAAGATAATATTATATAAAAAGTACGAGGATATATAAAAGGTGTAACGTATCCCTTCGAAGATCCCTTTTCGACGACGAGGAATCTTATTCGGAGCATCTTTTTTTCCCCCTTCTCCCTCGAAAAAGATTTCGTTCACGATCATCATCGTACCCGTTGTCACGGTTATCCGTTCTCTTATCCGGCTCGGAAAGCTTCTCCTTGTTCTTCTTGTTCTTCTTCGGGAGGGGTCCAAAAGGATCGCGTGGCGCACGCGTGCTGCTTCCTTGCGTGTCGCTCTTTACGAACCAAGTCGCGTATCCTTCTTCTACGCATCCGATGCCGTTCGATAAAGTTCGACTTGCACACGAGTCTAAACAACGATTAAGTATACGAAACTTTGTCGAATATTTTATATTGAAATAAATCAATTTGTTTTAACGTAATGAACGATTTGAGAGATGTGCGTCAAATAAATTTAGAAACAATTTCTTGAGTTGGGTTGGGAGACGGGTATCCTTTTGCTTATCGATAAGTAAAGAATTTGTTGGAGGATTGTTGGCAGATTAACGGAACGCGTTAGCGATTTTTATTCGACGTCGATAGGAAAGAGGGCAAGTTGAGCGTCGTGTATACACACGACGTGACAGGAAGTGAGCGACACTTCCTCTTAAGCCCTATAATACTCCGTCGATCTGTTACAGTTCCATACACCTGCCTACCTCCTGCTTTAATATGCGCGCCATAATTAGAACATACGAGAGCACGGTAGTACTAAATAATAAACCGGCCGTATTAAAGTCGCGGCCCGTTTTTTCGACGATAAACGTGACGGTGGACGAGCAAGCGCGGCACTTAACGAACGCGAAAAACGAATCTTTTCTTAGAATGTTGCGCGTTAACTTTTTACGAATCACGAACGAGAACATATACTTTATTTATTATATATTAATGGGATTAATAAAAAACCAAAAAAAAGGCTACATCGCATCATTTACTGACAATGTCAAGGATATAAAAACGTTAACGGGGAGAAGGGGGCACGCGGGTTTGAATATAGAGTTTTAGGAAGAATGAACGAACGAACGAGAGTCCCTTTTTATAGGGTGGCCATCGTAAATCGTATCTTAAGTTCTCGAGTTACGATAAGAAACGGTTTGCCAGCCCTTTTTTATATTGCCAGCTAAAGAAATCATAAAACTGATTGCGATTGCTCTAATCGTTCCGATGATTCTTTTTTTTTTGCGACACGGCAAAAGAAAAGAATTTGACTAACAAAGTTTTCGCTTGCCTTTTTTTATCGCGAATTCAACTTTCCGATCGTGTCCTCTTGATTTTGTTACATTACGTTGCACGTTTTCGTAGAAATACGCATATCTAACTTCATTTTTCTTGATTCAGACAGGATTTCTTCTAATCCGTTCGTGTCTCTTCTTCCTTTACAGTGGTGATGCACAAGGATAAAGAAGAAAATTCGCATCATGATTCGCATTACCGTGCACGTGAATTGGCTGCCCTAGCTGCGTACGATCATCATCACCTTGACGGTGAAATGTTCCTACAGGTGAGTGTGCTCTTGCTTCTTCCATTCGAGACTCTTATCACCGTTTCAATACTTAACATTTATGATCTCATTTCGGCGAGGAAAGAAATTTGAAGACCAGAGAAACGAGAGAGAAAGAGAGAGAGAGAGAGAGAGAGAGAGAGAGAGAGAGAAAAAGGCGCATACTAATTACGAAAGGGTGAACGCGCGCGCGCACTCCTGTCTGCTATTTATGACGCGTAAAATGCACCTGTCCTTTTTGCCAGTATCGATCAAGACGTCTCGGTTCGATCGTCAAGATTAGAAACAAGAAAATATAAGTCGATATTCTTGGTTATCGAAATGTATCGAATACAACGGGTAATATTCCACGGTACTAAGCTTACACATATTTCAAATGAAACATTCAATAAATTCGTTTAAGATATTACTCATTTGTTATAAAAATCGTTAACACGAGTTAATAGAAATCTTAGCTCCGATAGTTTAAGATCTAACAAATTGAAATGGAATAAACATGAACGGGATTATCTATCTTTTCCCACCTTAATTACGTAAGACCTATCTATCGATCGTTGTATCAGGCCAACTGAACGAACGAACGAACGAACGAACGAACGAATGAATGAAAATAAATGGTTGTGGGAAGAGACTCTGTGGAAAGATGAATGGTCGGTCTGACTGAGTACGCGTGTTACCGAATGATTTCGTGATTGAAAGCGTTCGTCGTGAAAACGATACGCGTTAACCCTTTTTTCTTCCTTACCTTTCAAACTTTCTTTCTCTCGAATAACGTAAGAAAAGTAATAGCAAAGTTGTATCGCGCTCGTTAATTTGCAAAGATCGAGCCGAAATTAAATCATTGCGAACGAGGTGGGGGTTGGGGGCGGATGGCGAGGAGGAGGAGGAGGAGGAAGAGGAGGCGGAGGCAGGAGGAAGGAATGGCACGGAAAGGGGTCGGGGGGGAGAGAGAAGGAGCAAGATATCCGGCTGATGAACCGGCTATGAAACCGAGGCGTACGAGGTGTCTATTCCTCCAAAGTATGGAAGGGTATATACACGGATTAATGGAGGCGTATCATGCGAGGCTATTACGTTCCCTTTCCTGCGTTTTAGTCTCATGTGCGCGCGCGAGAGAAAGAGAGAAAGAGAAAGAGAGAAAGAGAAAGAGAAGGCATACAATATACTCGCATGAACTCGTACGGAGGCACGCGTACCTTTCATGCGAGTCCTCCTGCATTACGATCGAACGATCCTGCCAGCATCTATAACGGCGCGTTATTAATTGTCTGCTCGTTAATTACGTTACGTAGCTCGTGCCCGGAGCTAATTCCGAAACGGGCCTCCGACAAGACCGCTAAACGATACTCCACCATTTTATGAACTATCTATTTGAAATACTTAAATGATAGGTTCGAGTTCAAAATCATTCCGAAGATTTTATTCGATATCCTTGACGAACGACGGACGACTCCCTCTCTTTTTCTCTGTCTGTATGTGTGTAGGTAGTAAAAGATTATGTACTTTAAGGTAAGGGGTTTCTTTTATAATTGGGGTGGAATATAAAGATCGGATCGGTAAAGCGTAGTAATTTCGTGGATGGTGGGGCATCGTGGTGGCTGGCGGTCGTCTTGTCATAAACCGGATTTACTGTCGGCCTTTGTGAGCTTTACGAGGATCGGCAAAAGTGTGTATATATTGCGAGAAAAGGGGAAACGAGTCGTCGAACGAATGGAGGAAGGGATAGGGAGTAAAAGAAGAGAGGGAGATTGAAATTGCGTGGGAGGAAGAAGAGACGACGACCAGCCGAGCCAGCTTTGGATGGAGCTCACGAATCATTTGAACGTGTTATTGATATATGTATATATTGTATGGTATAGTACGTAGGTAGGTAGGTATAGGTAGGTTGGTATTGGTTGGTTCTAAAGGTAGGGATATCGAGAAGATGAGAAGAAGAAAAAAGAAAAGAATGGGAGACGATTTTTTTGAGCGTGTGTGGATCGAGAGAAGTTGGACAAGCGAAAGGAAACGAATGAGAGTGTGTGTGTCTGGATTATTTGAAGTAATGGACATTAAACGCAAATCGTTGAAGACTGATCGTTGAATTTTTGACAAGGACGATATAACGAGTAGTCAGTCGTTCATCTTTGCTCGTAACGTAAACGACGAAATCCTTGTAGGTTAATGAAATACAGATATTCCCTTCGAAATCTGGAATAAATGCTTTAGTTAATAACCGGTATACATATAAAAGACTGCAATTTTTTCTTTTTTTTTTGAGCCAAGAATGTATCACGATAAAAACGGGCTTATTTCTCGTTGGGCACGAGGCGTCGCGTGTTTCTTGCAGTTAGTTTTCCTTTCTGTCGACTAACGAACACGCACCGAAGGAAGAGAGGAGGTGCTAAGAAAGCGACACGATTCGAAGACACATAATATACGGAAATATATGTCTGTATGCGTATCATACTAATATAATATAACATCAAGTTGATGGAAAAAGTTTAGAGTAAAGATTTCAAGTAATAAGGGGAGAGAAAATGTCGCAACAAAAAGTTCTGGTCCTTACCGTATCTCTTTTCTGCAAACACGTTGAATTAGTCGAGGATAATAAGGGCGACTTTAGCGAAAAATGTTTATTTGAAACCTTTTACATATATTATAATATAGAAGTTATTATACGTTCTACATCCTACATCGATATTCCGCGGAACGGTAAAAAGCTCAGAACGTCCGACGCGAATGCAAACGCAATTTACTATCCATCCTCTAATCCGTGGTATATGAATTAAAAGTAGTAAAGTTCTCTCCTATTATGCATTTATGCAAAAACGTCGGCGAGTTTATCGTTTCCGTGAAATCGCCATAATATCGATCGATCCAGGCAATACGCCATTTGAGAATAGTTTTCGCGAGAGTAACGCATTGTTGGATGAGCGTTAATTTAGTATTTGAAAAATGCATTCCGATCGATCACTCGATGAAATATTAATGCGCGTCGAAGAAAAATTCACAATAGACAGACCTACCTGCTTTACCATTCGGGCGCGCGCTAAAATTGTCCGTTCTCTGTGTGTGCGTCTGTCCGTCTGTCTACCTGTCTGTCCTTTTCCCCCCCTTCCCTTTTTCAACTTCGGTAGGAATCACGCCTCTCAGTGACGTATATCGCCGCGAGAGCAGCCATTTTGGTCTCATATTTTTTATTTAATAGCCAGCAGCAGCAGCAGCAGGCTATCGTGTATCGCATTAATACACAGGAGCTGCAGGTTGGTAGCGGTAAAAGAGGGTCGTGGTCAGGAATGACCCCCGCAACTGGTAACCCGTAATCACAACCGAGCTATTTTTCTCCCCGGCACATCTACACGGTGCTCTACGTCCAACGAATTTTTTTCGATTGCTATTAGTAATAGACGCACGAATAGAAGATATCTCTCTTTCTAAAAGATAAATTCAAAGTCGAATTAATAAAGATCAAGAGGACAACAAAATAAATCTATTAATAAAATGTATTTAATATAAGTAAATAGGAGATAAAAGTAAATTTGAATTGTTGCGTGAAACGAAACGAACTACTAACGATGACGAGGTACCTGTGCGCCCCTACGTGAGCTAGGCAATTTAGATTCGCGTTTAGGTCGCATAAGCGATCTCTCTAACACCGACTTAAGTGAATTTGGTGTAGAGGTTGTAAGACGGGGAAGTAAGGAGCCAAGAAACGAACGTACGAACGAACGAACGAATGGATGGACAGACGGACGGACGGACGGACGGACGAACGAACGGACGGCCAACTCGATCACCACGCTATAAGGCTCTTACTTGTTGCTGATGGTTGCATGTCTACTCTGCCCTGATTGCTCCCTATGTGAGGAAAGATAGGTAAGTTCGTTTTCGAGAAGACTTAGAAGGGGTGAAGAGAACAAACGGGAAACATCTTCTCCTCCCCTCCCTACCCGTCCCCGCCCCCATGGTTAGACCCTGTTGAAAACTTTTCTCGTCTAATCGTTGCGTTCTCTAATTCGATTATATCCAAAATCTGCATACGCGTATTTATATATTTATATGTGTATATTAGATTAATATTAGGTCGGTGCATAAATAATATCGCAGTTTCGATTAGTTCCATATTTGGCAGGGATTTTTATTTAAAAAAGCAATTTCGTACGAGTTTAAATTGGCAAAACCCGCATAAAAATTGTTTGAAATCTAAACAACCAGAGACAATTAACTGTTATAATGATTTAAGAACCATTATAGAAGTTAACTCGATAAAAACGATCGGGGAGAGATTGCAGAAGAACTCGATGTTGATCGTTTAACAGTTAACTCGACATTTAAAAAGGGTACAATTATTTGTGTAGACCAATTT
This sequence comes from Polistes canadensis, assembly GCF_001313835.1. Classification (NCBI taxonomy): domain Eukaryota; kingdom Metazoa; phylum Arthropoda; class Insecta; order Hymenoptera; family Vespidae; genus Polistes; species Polistes canadensis. The sequence continues at coordinate 130,401 of NW_014569700.1, read as the reverse complement.
AATAGATAGGATAGGGAGTCATAGAAGGTAAAGAAAATAGTAGAAAAATCCTGTCGAAATAATTCCCTCGGTACGTTAATCGTAGAACGAAGCCGAGGTCGAACGAGTCGTTCCGAGTCATTAAATCTATTGAAAGTTTCTGAAATCGATAGGAGGAGGAGAAGAAGGAGAGTTAAAGGCAGAAGAGAGGGGTCGTCTAGGGAGACAGCTTCGTACGGTGGTGGTAGAGATTTTTAAAAGACCTTTCGATACTTTCACTGCCTCCGGACTAAAGGAAGGAAGTGTCCTAGACAATTGGCTTCAACTAAACTCGGTTTAAAGCGTTTAAATTGTCTATGTTCAGGCGAAATAGCGAAATCTAAAGAGCAACAGAGAGAGAGAGAAAGAGAGAGAGAGAGAAGTCAATTGGCAGTGAGTCAGTGAGTGAGTCAAAGGTAAGCTTAGGTTGGGTGGGATGATATGAGGGAGGTTAGGTTGCCGGTCGACGGGGCTCGCCTTGGTCTGGCACCGCTAGTCCTTCCCGCGTATTGATCGCGTGCTCCTTTCCTCCCTTAGATACCACACCGACCCTCTCTTAGCCAACTCCTTCCTGCGGAATATCTTACTTCGATACACCCTTTTCGCATCGACACCCGCTGCTACTCTCTCTCTCTCTCTCTCTCTCTCTCTCTCTTTCTTTCCTAATTGCCAATGTTGCAACAAAACCTGCAACAGTTCGCAAAAAATGAAACGAATTATTTTACGTAGTAGATTCTTTAGTTGCCTAGTAGGTCGATTAGAAATGTCAGGGTCGTGCGATAAGAAAGTTCCAAGGGATAGTGTAGACTCTCGAGCTGAACGTCGATATGAATTTAATGCGAATCGATATTCCTTCGGTCTGTTTATCTTTAGCGTTTTAGGGGGAGGCGGGGGGGGGGTTATTATTCGTATCTTTGCAAAGTTAATGCTACTAGTCGCGCTCGCACGAGCAACGGAAGAAAACGGAAAAAGAAAGATTTCGTGCGTGAAGTATTATCGGCGAACAGCTAATACGAGAGAGTCAAGGTGAGGATGAAGGGGTATTAGGAGTGTTCACGCTTGGGCGGAACACGCCAAGTACTCGCGAGTGGCACGCGACTGATTCTCAACCGAGCTCACGCGATAAATACCAATCTTTGTTTTCTTTAAACAGACGGTTATACTTCCGCGAGTACTATCCCCGTTTCTTCTTCTTATTCTTACACGACGTTTACGGTTATTATATAGGTCTTCAAATATTTATTTCCACAGAATATATGGGAAATCGTAACTGTAAACTTAGGCGTAATCTACGAAGAAAGATATATTTTCATTGTAAATTTGTGTAGAGATGAAAAATATTAAACGAGTCAAATCAAACAGATCGATTGGTAATTGCATTAACTCGCAATTATAGTTCCATCTATACTAAGAAAGATTCCCGTGAGACGATGCGCCTGTTATACGAAATGGCCATGTCGGCCATTTCTGTGATACGGTAAGGTTAAGCTATAATAAGAGGGGAGAACACTGCCGAGAAAATCCTATTAGAGAGGCACTATCCTACTATAGCAAGCGATGCTCGAAACTCGAAGCTCACCCTAGCCGCACATCGCTATTGACGCTACGCAGTAAGCCCACCCTCCGAATAAGCCAATGAAAACGCAGCATCCGCGCATGCGATCGCTCCGGTGGGTACCATTTTCTATTCAATGTTTTTCTGCCTATTATTATTCCCAGGAATACGTATATTATTAGTTCGAATTGGTTCTCTCTCTCTCTCTCTCTCTCGATAAGATACATTTGGAAAATAACACCAATAAAATTGTATCCAGAATGCATTTATTTCCATAAATACTAAGAAATTATTGTAAGGTTGGATAATACGTGAAGGTCGATAAATTTTGTAGGATTCGATGATGAACTATGTGCCAGTCTCTTAGGAATTCGCGTAAGATTTGCATGCTACGAAATTCGATGGAATTCGTTTCCCTTTCCATTCTTTCTCGTTTTTTCTACTTTTTTCTCTTATAAAATGGTATTCGGTAGGAAGGATATCGAACGCTCGCCATATTTCAGAACAATAAGGTCTAACTGGCGTGCCTGGTACGGGCCAGGAACCCGACGAAATAAAACAAAACAATCCACGTTTAACTCGAAACGACGGTGCGGCCGAGGGTTAAATGGTTTTCTCAGCTAGTAGTATAATCCTATACCAAATACCCGTTAGAAACTGGAACGGATATTTTGGGCTTCGATGCGAACGTTCGAGTTCGCAAGCTCGTTTGGTATTTGTCGGTATCGGGTCTACCGATAAATGGGAAAACTTTCCGCAACGTTTTAACTCTGTTACGCCACAAAACACGGTGGCGTTCGTTTCTGCGTTTCCTCCATTTCCTCTCTCTCTCTCTCTCTCTCTCTGCCCATTTATTTTTATTTTATTTCTATTTTATTTCTATTTTATTTTTTATCTTTGCCCTTTTTACTTTCCTAATTAGATTTCAATCTAAAACAAAAGAGTCTTTGTATCTGTGTTCCAGGCACTGAACGGTTTTCTGCTGATATTAACCTGCGACGGGGAGGTTTTCTTCGCTACCCACAGCATAGAAAGTTACCTTGGCTTTCATCAGGTAAGCATTTAGTAAACGTATTGCAATATTTATCACGATTAACGTTGTCCGATTGGAATGAGCTAAGGGAAAAGGGAAAACTTACTAACCCATACCACCCCGTTAGTGATACGTGTCAAGAGGTAGAAAACCTATAGGGAGAAAAAAAAATCTAAGGGTTTTACCCTTATTATTGTCGGTTTACTGTTGATTCGTCTACTGCTACACCCTTCCACTCGCTCGCTCGCTCGACAGTCACGCCAGCCTTGTCAAGTTTGCCGTACGTGTCTCGTTTGCCCAAGCATCATCCCTTTCTCAAACGCGACGTATCCTTACTCTTCCCTCGACAGCGTGCACACATTTTTCAATGCTAATAACGTCCTGCAAACAGAATCGTCAAACGAGCCAACAGAACCGAACGCGTTGCTGATTCGTTTACTTTAGAAAACGATCTGCCACGAGAACTAAAATACAATTATTTCGGATTTTTCTTTTCCGATAGAAACGTGAATTTCATTAGAAACATTGATACTTTGTTTTATTATAAAATGAATCATTCATCGTAATCGTAATTGTCTTTTCAATTAGGGACAGAATTTAATGAAACGTTTAATCATTTAAAAGCAAAAGCTAATCACCTCAATGGGTTTAATCTTTTACGACTAATTTCGAGATTTAGATCTTTGAACGATGTCACCTTGCTCTATCGTAGAACCAAGATTACTTTTATCGTGACTCGTTACACCTGAAAGCTTTGTGCACACATCGCAGGGAAAACGCTTCCGATCGGCAAAGGCACCAACCCGCTCGTAATCCTTAAGAATCATTTTTCAAGCCGACGAGCGCTCACTCGGGCGAAAAACTTGATTGACGTTTTCTAATAAGTCCCTTGTTCGATAAAAAGAGAGAGAGAACAAAAATAATAGTAGAAGGAAAATGATACGAAGTAAAGAAAACAATTGATAACCGAGGTGGAATACAAAGTGTCATTCTTAAATAGCCCGCATAAAAATGAAACGACAACGCAAACAGATCGACAATTTCAATTTTTCCACATAAATCTAGAAAGAGAAGAAGGGAGGTGGAGGGGATCGTAAAAAAAAAGCAGACGCAACTCGGCCGACTATGCAAATTTCTTTTCAAATATCTTGCGTAAAAATAAAACGAGTAGAAGATGAAAAAAAAGAAAAAAGAAAGAAATTCTCAACTATAAAATGTGTCGTCATTTTCAAGTAGCCCGCATAAAAGCAGAATGAAAGAAAGAAAGAAAGAAAGGAAGGAAAGAAAAAGAAAAGAGAAATTTAAACACACAGACATCCGCCTATAAAATTTCTTAGCGCGATCGCGTGGTGGATTCTTCCTCCCTTGAATATAGTATAACACACGCGAACGCTTTGTGCACACATTGTAAAGGAGAACTACGATGGACGATGATTTCCCTACTCGATGACCGTGTATCCGAGTGCATAATCGCAGGGCGTTTCGGGACGACGCGATTACACGGCCCTATAACTCCGTAGAAAAGTGCGAGAGTAAGCGTATTCCTTATATCTAAATTATATTCATAAATTCATCAAGAGAAACGGGATATTTATATGAACAAATGCAATACCTTGAAGAACCCCATATACTCGGGTTCGTACAAATTTTAGCAAAATTCACTAATTCTTGGACGCCCAACGATTTCTAACAAGTTTGTAAATGTTTATGACGTTTATATCCGTAGGATCTTGACAATATTTTCTCGAGTAATTGAAGTCAATTAATTTGTCGAGAACAAACTTATGAACACAGGACGACGTTTTACATTTTGCATTATTCGTTTTATCAAGGAGTAATGAATTTGGAGAAGGAACGAATCGATCTAACTAAGATAATTAATTAATAATATTCTCTCGATGACACACGGACGAAAGTGAATAAAAAAGAAAAACTGTATTCGAAGAGAAACCGAATAAATAAAAATAAGTATAAAATAAAATAAAATAAAATAAATGTAAGAGAGAAAAGAGTCGTTTTTAGTTGGATATCTCACGCGATAAACGTGCGAGGAAAGAAAGAAAGGAAGGAAGAAAGAAAGAAAGAAAACAAACGTACGAGCTAGCAAAGTCGAGGAAAAAGGGCATGGATTGAAACTCGCAAGGTTCTTCGAGTCCTCGGCGGGTTGGTTAATTGGGCTGATAGAGTTGATTCGATGCTCAACGAGCCTTTATACCCCGTGACCTGTGCCGGATAAAAGTAATAACTTAAACAAAAGGTCAAAGGGTGCTTATCGGTTAACGGAGCCGGAATATGGAAGGGCGAAAGAGGGTGCTTCGAGAGAAATATGAGAAGAAGATGGTAAAGATAGAGAAAAAGTAGAGGGAGAATTGACGAACGTAATAAGGGAAACGAGGAATCCTTGAAGTAACAAGGACGAATGGTTTTAGGGTGGTTTAGAAAAAAAAAACAAACTACAAAAAAGAAAATATTGAAACAATCCAAGGAATCTCGTAGCGCGCAAGAAAGAAACTTACTTACTTTTTTGTCTACGTTAATAAAAGACATTTTTATCGAGTGAACGAGAACGAGAATTCTTTCGTTTCTTTCGTTGTTTGCTTTATATATCTTACGTATTTGAGTAGTATACGCGTTCGCGTATATCGAGTCGATGAGAGTGTATTGGATAGAAAGGTATAGGTATAAATGATTATACAAAGGCGCTAAGGGTTCGTTCGCGCCCCATCTAAATTATGTGGCAACGTTTTGACAATTAATAGCTGCTAATGAAGACACAATCGGGCTGCCCCGGAGCACTCTCGCCTTTCACCCCTTTTCTCGTTCAACGAGTTCGAGAGACAAAGGGAGAGAGAAAGAGAGAGAGAGAGAGAGAGAGAGAGAGAGAGAGAGAGAGAGAGAGAGAGAGAGAGAGAGAGAGTAGAAGAATGAAACGCTGACGCGGCTTCATAATTCTCCGACATAATTGAGAGCTCAACGTTCGAGGCCGCGATATTCCACTTGGCGAATCTACTATGTACATATATTATTATACGTAAATATATATATACGTATACCAACATACACTTGGCCCTTTCTTTATTCGTCGTCGTCGTTGTCGTTGTCGTCGTGTGTGGGTACGCCGCGCATACCTACACGGTAAATACGTGCAAATACACGAAACCACGCGTACGATGAGAAAGAACACCGATAGAAAGAGAACCTCGATTATTAATGAGCGGCACGGATTAATTATTATTACCTGCCTGATTTGTTTCAATTTGTAGCGGGTCCTTTGATCGCGCCGAATCGGTTCCATCGGTTTTTTCACCCGGTGTCCAGCTTCGATTTATTTCTCGACAGCGTCTTTTCGGTACCCGAACGTATCTTGGTACGTACCTCTGTTTATCCTTGGTACCTGCTGCTAGCTGACACTGAAATATCGCGATAACGATTTTCAAATTGCGGACGGTAGAAAGAAAAAGAAAGAAGGAAGGAAGGAAAGAAAGATAAAGAAGTGTTCTCGTGCGAAACACTGTTTACAGATTTGAAGGGAAACCGTGCCGAGAAAGAATCCTGACGTGTTTCGATTATTAAACAGGATCCGCGGGAGTTCGCATAACGCTAAGAAAGTTTTCCAATTTCGATTGGTTTTCCTTAGATAAGAAGAAAGCAAAGAGGTTCTTTGAAAAGGATACCGTTGTTGCTTGCAAGGGGCAAAGACGAACATGGTGGTGGAAGAAGGGAGGGTGGAAGCAGTAGAAAAAGGAAATAGGCGAGGCGAGGTGAAGTGGAAGAGTATAAGGCGAGGCTTTTGCCTCGGCATTCTTCGTTGGAATGTAAATCAAGTCTGCCGAGGGAGCGAGACTGCTCCGATGCCGGCGGGGGTGCGCTAGCGTCTCCACTAAATAATTACAAGCTCTTAATTAACGACGAGGGTCGATCGTAAAGCCATCCATGACTCGGCCGCTCCGTCCCGCGGATACATGTTTCGAGATTATTTAAACGAGCAATGGTAACAAACGTTACGGACCTTACCGGCAAACCGCCCGCCGCCTTGCCTTCGGTAACTGACCTCAACTCGCGCGAGCCAACCAACCTACGAGCATAAAACCAAATGAAACTAACAAAAATCTAAGATGAGAGTAGTAACTCGGAGACGACGATCGATGCCCAAAGGTATCGGACCAAGATACGCTACCAAATTTAACTATTTTAATACTTCAAATAACACACTCGTTAACATATCTTACAAAACTTAAACTTAAATCTTCGACAAATAATAGACTACTATGTAGGTATATAATGTTATATAATTGAATGAAGAAAATTTGTTGGTAATAAAGAGGGAGAATAATTTGCGTAGGCATTCGCTAATCACGCCCAATTATTACATAGAACGAGAGAGTAAACCTGTATGTATAAACTTCTCTATCGTTCGACAATTAAAATATAATTTACGATTAAGCTCGCTTAATAAAAGCTGCCGTGGTTTAATCCTAGTGGCATTATAGGCGAATACGTGACGGCGAGCCATTATACTGGAACTTATGATTGTAGGTTGACTAAAGTCTTAGAAAAGACTCGGTAGCCGAGCTTAATTTTGAGTAGGAACACACACACATACACACGTACAGATATAACGTAATATCAAATTACTTTGACCGTTTCCAATGTTAACTCAAAGTAAACCTTTTTGCAATCCTCGATTAATCCGATTGATTTCAAATAAAACAACTGGATATGCACGACGTAGGATGAGAGAAAAAGTTAAAATCACTTTCTTCCATCGATTAGCAGAGAAATCATGTATAATCGTTGATTAAAATTAGAGCAAAGGGAGTATCGTTTTTCCCCTTCTACCCGTGGATCGCATCCGCGCGATCGCAGCAGGGTTGCGACTAGACGGTTAACCGCGGGAAACGGGACGTTCGAATTCATTGGATCCCATGGAGAAGAACTTCATGGGACTCCTTTCTCAAGGCGGCGACTACTCTCTCCCTTACCTGCTGTTTCGTTCGTACGAACGAACGAACGAACGAACGAACGATTTTGCGATACCTCTTGCTATATATTTATCGAGACGGTGAGAGTTTTACGAGACTTGAGTCGGTCTCTTGTTTCGGTTTCCGTTTCAGCTTGAGAGAGCTCCGATAGTGCCGCCACAAATGCCAACAGCCGATGATAAATCGATCAAAAGAAAAGAAAAGAAAAATGCATTCGACAAAATGACGACAACGACAAATAAAAAAATGATATACCGCGAGAGACCTCGGGATTGGTGAAAGTTCGATACGCTTCTCCTCGACATTTTCACTTTGGAAAATGCAGTCTTACGGTTACACGGAATTTATACGTATATGTGTGTGCATGTACGTGCATCTAACTATATATAGGATACACAGTAAGATCGGGTACGTTCGCGCATAATGGCAGGGATGGTGCGCGGGTAACATGGAAGTCGTGAGATCCTCACGACGCTGATACCCCGAGATTCGCCTGGGCACGAAATGTACACGCGCGTGTACGCGCGTATATAGAGAGGTACACGGGAAAAGATAGAAAGAAAGAGAGAAGGAGAGAGAGAGAGAGAGAGAGAAGGTGTCAGTGCATCGAGCAGTGCAACGACGTTCTTCGGTTAGAAACGTTAACGCGAGGCTAACGCTGTGATCTCTCTCCTTCCCTCTCTCTCTCTCTCACGTCGTCTCTAGCGCGTGATTTATTATATTATTCGCAGCGAGCAGAGCCTGTCCTGACAGCCATGACCAGGTAATGGTCGAACGAGCCGAGTCCGATCTATTCTCGAGTAGTACCAAGCTTTATTTCAGTTCAGGAACGTTCAGGGATGCGTGTGCTGGCATCGGCACACCGATTATCGGATTAAAAGTCACGCGGTTACACCTATGCTCGAGGTATCCTTCTTCCCTCTCTCTCTTTCTCTCTCTTGGTACCGTACGGCACCGGATTGATTAGCTCTTTTTCTCTCGTTTTACACCGTCACCACCATCTTAGATCTCTCTCTTTCTCTCTCTCTCTTTCTTTCTGGAACCAGAAGCCCCTAGGAGAGAGAGAGAAAGAGACGATGAGCATGACCGTTTCTAAAAGGTAAAACTATGCACCGCCGCTGTCGTGCGGAGACTCATCATTCGAGGCCGGGCTAGTCTGGATTAATTATGCGCGATAAAGTGCGTCGAACACGTGTAGGTACATGGGCAGTATATGCGCTTGTGTCGCTGCACGCCGTCACGACCGATCTGATATTTCCTGAAATAATGCCACTCCACGCCGTACCGTTCGCATTCGAAACGTTTTATTTTACGGAGCGGAAAGAGGAACGAGAGAAAAGATTTCTCTTAATGCCATCGCTTCACGAGTCATCCTCCCCCTCCCCCTCCTCTTCCTTTTCCTCTTCCTCTTTTTACCTTTCATCCTATCATTCGCATACCTATTTCTTCTTCTTCTTATTATTATTTCTTTTTCCAACTAAAATAAATTCTAATGTCTTCTAGTAGATTATTCTTCTTCTTCTTCTTCTCTATGCGTTGCATCTTGCTCTCTAGGACTTATTGCAAGGAAATCAACTTATCCTGCTTGTTTCTACTTACGTCCGAAAGTAAAAGGATCGATATGGCTAGACTTATAGCGAAAGATACCACCACGAACGTCTGACAACACACTCATCGAGTACAAGTGGAACGAAAAATATTCTATGAAATGTATTATTTTAACTTAGCAACGATGCATTATTATTCCTATATACGTCGGAGGATTCGCGATTAACCTAGCAGGATTCTTCGTAAAAATCGATATCGTAATGGGGAATTGAAAAAAAATAATTTTCCTAGCAGAGCATGGTTTCGATCCACGGACCTCTGGGTTATGGGCCCAGCACGCTTCCACTGCGCCACTCTGCTTCTGTGTTACGTTATCTTCTAAATCTTCCTGAAATTTGTTTCATCTAATATATATTTCCTAGAGATTATATATTAATAAGAATTATTAAAGAAATGAGAAACGAAGTCGCACACGAAAGTATACGATAACGTGTAATCATCGAACCGCCCAGTACTTGCTACTCATATCACGATCAAAGATATCTTTAATCTTCTTTTTTAGTTTTTACATAAACAAATATTTAACCGTTTATTTAATGCGATAGGTTCAACTTATATTTACAATCTTACGATGTTAGAGTTGAATATTTGCGCAAGCAACATTAGTACTCGTGATATATACTGCACTCGCGATGATGCATCTGAAAAAAAAAACGAAAAATGAATCATACCGAGTTAGTTTGTAATAATATAATTCAACGTGGTGACTTGCGAGTGAAATATTAAAGCCATTGTTTTATTTCTTGGAAAGGATGCGAAATATTATTAATTAAAAAAAAAAGCAAAAAAATATATCTTAGCAGAGCGTGGTTTCGATCCACGGACCTCTGGGTTATGGGCCCAGCACGCTTCCACTGCGCCACTCTGCTGTTGGAAGGAGCCCTTCAAAATATCCATGTACAGTAGAATGTATGTGGTGGTTATCTCGTATACATATGTATATTAGTAATCGTATAATAGAGTAAGCTACACTTTAATCTGCATCGTAATTACCAATACATATATTATATGCATTTACATATATGTAATAATAATATTCAATTATTTCATCTGGAAATAAAATAAAAATAAAACTTAATGTTTCTTAAATAACACATATTTTGCGAATATTAAATATTCAGTTGAACATAATTTTAAACACAATTGTATAGAAATAATTAATGAACATTAATCTAATTCGATGATTTTGTTTGTTTGTTTCAGTCGGACATCGTTCATCAGAGCGTTTACGAGTTGGTACATAGCGAAGATAGAGAAGAATTACAAAGACAATTAATGTGGAATTCATTTTTACCTGCTGAAAATGCAAGCCTCCCTCTTCACGATGCACTATCACCTCAACATAGTCATCTTCTCGAACGCAGTTTTACCGTCCGCTTCCGTTGCCTTTTGGACAATACGTCGGGATTTTTGGTAAGTCTATCTTCTTTAATTTCCTAAAATAAAGAAGGAAAAACAAATATAAAATGTACAAAATGAACCTTTTACTACAGCGGAGTTTTCCATAAAGTATATACAATCAAGATATTCATTCGTATTATGCTAATCGTTGAAATTTCTTTTTTTTTTTTTTTATATCTAACTAAAGTTATATCAAATCAATATGGAATGAATTATATAAAGAAATATATGTCAGGATAAAGAGCGTTGGGTTGCCACGATGATATCAAGATATGCTAAGTTCGCCTAGAGTACTTTTAATATATATGGAAAATTTTGTCGAGTAACTATAGTCGCCTTTACTTTTTAGCGAGGATTAAACGTTGGCTTCGACTATAGTTTAAGCTTTAATAAGAAAAACTTCGGACTCGTAAAAGTGATAGTTTCTTTTTCGAAATGAATTTCTAGGATCGCAAAAAAAGAAGGAATCGTAAACCTTAATGTATCTCGAGCCCTTATCTTATCGTACTTGGAAATATATTTTTCTTACGAAGAAAAAAAAGTAAAAAAACAAAAGAAAAAAAAACAGAAAAAACGAAATTAAAGTCGAGAATAAATTTCTAGAAAATAACCGCTTACAATTAGCTCGAGTGCAAAGCGAATTGTACGACAAAAATATACAAGCGTTGATTACCATGAAGATATCAAAAAGTTGCATAAAGAATTTTGTAGGCTGACCACAGTCCAACCCTTGAGTCAAGGGATGGGTTAAACTGGTCCAAATGATTGTGCTTATTCGCGCGAATTTCTGAGATTACAAGATGGAATCCTATCTACCTGAAAACGACAAAAATGAAACGAGTAAGTGAAGCAAAGGAGTTGAGAGTAGGGGGAGGAGGATAGGGAGGATTACACCGAGCGCATTGCGGTTGCACTCAGGACGTTTCTCCACGCTGACAAAAGCAAAGTGCCGGCATACAAAACAGTAATTAATAATTTCACTGTCATAAAGGGAGGCCCGGGGAGCAAAGGTAGAAGGCGGGAGGCGGGGGGGAGTGAGAAGGCGACCTCCGTTTTGTGGTCATCCGTTTGCCTTCGTCGTTTCCCCGTCGACCCAAGTAATTGCCTTTTTTCTTCTACGCTTACCTACCCCTCTACCTCTTTCTTTCCTCATGTAGGTATATTACGTTATACATCTCTTACCATTCTGTTCTCCTTCGTTTTTCCACGAGAAAGAAATTGCACGTTCCTATCTTAGACAACGAGCCGCCGAACCATTTTCGAATCTGGTATATATATTGTTTTGTTTTTTTTCAATAACAAATCTTTACTCTCTCTCTCTCTCTACATTTATCGATTTTGGCAATGAAAAAATTTGCGTCCTTGATTTTATACCATTATGATATAAGTTTATTGAAATATGGATAATTTATAATGGCATTTATTTAATTAATAAAATAAAGCAGAGAGATCAGAAGCACTTAGGTTACTTGGTCGTTGTTGGATTCGTCGTGTTATCTGTGTCTCGTTTTGCGTGTAGTATACGGTCAAGTAAATAAGTATGAAATAAATCAAATATGGAGAGCAAAACCCGAGTAACCTCGGATATGGCGATGTGTAGGGAGCCGTGGAAGCGGTAAAACACTAATTATCTTAGGACAAACACACGACAGATGTAGAGAGGTATATTCTTCTGTCGAAGGTAAGCTAAGGGACAAAGACGTGTATATGGCAACTACATATATAGCTATAAAAGGACAGGAACGATTTAGCTTTAAGTCGCGGCCCGAAAGAGGGCCGCGCAAACGCCTTCGCAAAAACAGGACCGCTTTGACGTTTATGAAAATGAAACTGTAATCGTAAAAGGTTCACGGCGTAAAAGGTTTAGCAATGAGTCCGGCCCTCACCCTTGGCGGCGGTATCTCTCGACCCAACGAGGATATCCATTCGCGAGTGAAGTTTTTAGCAAAAGAACAAAAAAAAAGAACGTGGAAAAGCATTTACATGAAATTATTGCAGCCATTCATTCACTCACTCAACCGGGAAACGTGTTTTCTAATATTATTCGCTTTCATTTAAACGACGATCTTTGATTATGTTAATTGTTCGTGCTAAAGATATTTGATAAATGTTTCCTTTCAGCGCTTGGATATCAGGGGACGAGTTAAGGTACTCCATGGACAAAATAAAAAAACCGAACAACCGCCATTGGCTTTGTTTGCCTTGTGTATACCATTCGGGCCGCCCTCGCTTTTGGAAGTACCACAGAAGGAAGTCATGTTTAAGAGCAAACACAAATTAGACCTCGGCTTGGTATCGATGGATCAACGAGGAAAAATGCTTTTAGGATATACGGACGTTGAACTTGCCAATCTGGGTGGTTACGATCTCGTTCATTACGATGATTTGGCCTACGTAGCTAGTGCGCACCAAGAATGTAAGTAAAAACATATTTTATTTTAGCCCTATTTTTCTACATTTATATAATAAACATTTGCCGAACAGTTTCTCTCGTTAATTCTCGATTTAAACTAAGTATTATATGATTGCAGTATTAAAAACGGGAGCATCCGGTATGATAGCATACAGATTCCAAACGAAAGACGGTGGATGGCAATGGTTGCAGACGAGTTCCAGGCTGGTATATAAAAATTCCAAGCCGGATTTTATAATAAGTACTCATCGTCCGTTGATGTTAGTATACTATTGAAATTTAATGAGTAATGAATAGAATAATTTTAGTGTCGAAAATGCTACAAGATTTTCTTTATCTTCGATCGCAGGGAAGAGGAAGGTAGAGATCTGTTGGGAAAACGAACCATGGACTTCAAAGTGAGCTACTTGGACGCCGGTTTAACCAACAGTTACTTTTCCGACAGTGATAGTTTGACGGGTTCCGTGATGACACCTACGCTTCCAACCCAATCAACGCCGCAAAGGGTGAACAGAAGATACAAAACTCAATTGCGCGACTTTTTATCGACGTGTCGGAGTAAAAGGACCAAACTCTCCACGCAATCCTCAGTATCACCCCCAGCTACTCCCACGATGGCATCGGTGGATTATCTCACGGCCGATAGTAGTGCCGCTGCCGCAGTGGCTGCAGCTTACAGCAACCTGAACACGATGTATCCTACACCTTACGCCCCCACTGCCGTAGCTGCGAGCGCCGATCCATCCTTGACTACTTACATCGGTCATACGAGTAATTACCATCAAACGCTCTACCCAGCCACTGCGTTGGATAACAGGTACTTCAAAGTCTACTTACAAAACCTAACATCGACTCGTCTTTCATAATAACGCGTTAGTTCTCACGATAGTTTTTGTCATAATTAGGTACCTTACAGCGGCTACGGAGAATCTCTTTCAATACAGGCCACTAGGATCGTACTACCCAGAATATCACACGAGTACGCCGTACAATGGGTTCATCGACGTATCCCTACCAACTTACGAGACTCATCAATTAACCAGCAAAACGGAGGAGAAACTGTATTGTCAGCAACTCGGTACCGCCGAGTCACCGAAATACAACTACGTCGAAGCAAGCAGACATCCGAGTAGCGTGAGTGGTTCCCCTTACGCGGCCAGCCCAGTCGCCAGTGCGTCGACGATGCACGTTACGACCGCAGACATCAACGTCGCTCGCGCCGGTAGTAGGCACTCGCTCGAAGGCGGTGCCTCTTCGAGTAACTCGGCCGGAAGTTCACCGGTTACCGGAACGACCAACGGAGTCCTTACTCCCAAAATGGAAGACGTTAAGCCGGAAGTCTACGGAAACGAGGCGCCACGGCAAACGGTTCTCATGTGGGGAGCTCCACCTTCTCGTACGCCACCGAGGAACAATGGTAGCTACAGCCCTCCGACTCCTCATTCGACGCATTCTTCTACACACTCGACAAACGTTCCGGTCACCAATGCCGGTGATCCTTTGAAGTCTCTCGCGGAAATGAATTCTATGAACGGTGATTGCAAGTGGCGACAAACGTCTCCGAGTGATCAGCATCAAGCGGTCACGGCTTCTAGTCCTCCGAGAAACAAACAGCATCACCCTCAACAACAGCAGCAGCAGCAGCAACAACAACAACAGCAGCAGCAGCAGCAACAACAACAACAGCAACAACAACAACAACAACAACAGCAACAACAACAGCAGCAGCAACAGCAACAGCAGCAGCAACAACAGCAGCAGCCGCAATCGCAGCAGCAACATCATCAACAACAACCGCAATCGCAACAACATCAGGCACAATATCCTGTTGCCACGACCCAATATCAAGCAGCTGCCGCAGCAGCAGCAGCGGCGGCGGCGGCTACAGCGAGCAGCATAGGATACGCGCACTCTCATCCAGGCCATGGCCACGGGGAAGCGGGCTCCGAGGTATGGCAAGGAGTGCAACACCACCATCACTACCAGTACTATCCCTACCACCATCACCACCCCGCACCACCAAGGCACACGCCCCAGTGAGTGTCACCGCTACCTCACTACTTTTATTGTGACGTTCACTGTTTTTATAAACGAATCTGATCTTTAAGTACTCCGTCATATCATCATACGATACGAGATCGCCTAAATAATAGTACAATACGGTGAAATAAGTACAAATTCTCGTAACTTTGTAGATCCGTTAATTTATCTCTATTTCGATTTCTTTCTATTTCTATTTCTCTCCCTTCCATTTTTTGCGCACCAAGTCGAATTGAAATAAAATGACTTCGTATCGTGTAGAATGTACAATACTTGAATCATAAAGTCATCGCATGGAAACTATAAAAGAGTAAACATATATCAAAAAAAATTTGTTGTTGATAAAGGCAGAAATCTATTTATTGATCGAATATCGTTAGGTCGTGATCGATATTATTAGTCCCACATTTCGATTGCACGTTAGTGATACGGTTAGGCATGACGAAGATGTCGTAAGGTAACCAACGGGGACATACTTTTGGTTACAGCACACCGCCGTCAGGTGCGGGAGCGGGGAGTGCGGTGGGAATAGGCATGGGCATGGGCATGGGCATGGGCATGGGCATGGGCATGGGCATGGGCATGTCCCTAGGCTCGGACAGCACCACCAACAACAGCAACGTATTATATCATCCTCCGCACCACCACCACCATCACGTAGTGGGCTCATCGACGGGGGCAACGGTGGCATCAACTGTACCACAGATTCCAAACCGGACGCCGGGAGTCCTTTGTTGTCCATCTCTGAGGTGACCAACACCCTGCTCAACCAATAGCCCCATCACCGCCACAACGTCCCTTTATCTCGGTGATCATGGTAAGGATTTCATTATCAATTATTTTCCTTTTAATAGACATAATTGTTGCAATTAATATTCTGTTGAAAGAAAAACGCACACGGTTTACTCGTCAACTTTCAGGTATCTCAATGGAGATGTCCTCACCGAGACGGATTACAAATCACGTGACTGTATCATACAGATAATACCGATTAAACTATTAATTTGTAAGAATATTCATATGGTATTGTAATATATACTCATTACGTGGTATAATATCTTTCATTATATTAATTTATCCGTAATATCGATCTATAAGTTATAAGGACAAGCATCTTCTTCTTCTTCTTCTTCACTATCTCTATGTATAATCGTCTATGTCGATTAATAATGAAAAAAAAAAGAAAACAGCGAGGGGGGGGGGAACTAGTGCTATCGTGAAACTAATTCAAAACGTTTCACCTTCCTCTATATTCTTTCGTCGAATATCAATTTATAATAAGCGGAGTGATCTCTATCTAGGATATCAGGGTACTGGAAGAAAAAGTTAAGTACTAACAATAAACGACGTATTAGAAAATGTCTAGTTCCCTTTTAAAAGGTGTATCGGAGCGTCCTAGGTAAACGGGAGATCGAGATGAGCGTGCTACTATTTTCAAAGAAATTAATTGATCGTTTACCGGTGCAAGTAGACCATGCACGGTATATCATTCATTCGATTAAAAAAAAAAAGCACAAAATTTATTCTACGAATGTGTATTATCCAACTAAACTAAACGCAACACACACTTACGAGATTTAATTTATTTTTTGTCGCCCTAACTTTATCCTGGATGATAATGGACGAACGCGCGTTAGAGTTTTATTATTATTTTTTGTTTTCATTTTAGCTTACTATTACGATTACTTTACGATTTCTTTTTCTTTATTTTTCTTTTTGTTTTGTTTAAATTATTATTATTTGTTCGTTTGTTCGCGTTAATTAAGAAAAAAAAAAGAAAAAAAAGAAATTGTTAATTCTGTGATACGTCTTAGGTAAATCTTCGAATGCAATATTCTTCAAAGGCATATTCGAACGAACGAAATATTTATGAATTGTGAGAAAAGAAAGGATAGAAGAATAAAATAAAATAAAATAATAATAATAATAATAATAATAATAATAATAATAATAATAAAGGAGATAAAGAGAAAAAGATTTGAATGGAAAAGATTAAAGATAGAAAGAAATAGAGAAAAAGCAAACCGTGCACAGAGACCGTGTAAGCGATGTCTTTCCTAAACAATACTTGGGGCGTATGTCGTAGTCACGCGTCGTACATACACACATATGCATGCATGCATACGTACATACATAAATACATAGTATCTGTAAGGAGAATGTTAAAAAGAGGAACGATGTGAATTTTGAAAGACTTTAGATAAGTATGATTAAAGCTACGTGCGAGTGGCAAGTGCCTACGACTTACTCCAAAGATTATAAAAAATAAAAAAATATTGTCGATGTTCCATGCGTACACGTAAGCGATTCTCTAAGTTCACCACCACCACCACCACTACCACCGTGTTAAAAAGCTTGAATACTTCGAAACAAATAAACAAAAAAACAAACAAATCTCCTGTTCTCTCTTCATATTAGATAAAAGATAATTTCAAAAGACATGTTTTTCTCTTCTCTCGCAATGAAATATCACTTTTCACATATCATCACATTTTATACACACACAATAAATAAATTATAAATAATGGTAAAAGGAATTTCGAAAATGATATTTTTTGAATAGAGAATTGAACACACATTTCCTACGCGAATCATGGCTTTCTTGCACATTTGGCTACTTCAAGAGATAATCAAATTTCTTGACCATTCGACCCATGGTCACCGTGAAGAGACGAAACACTGCTATGTTGTAGAAAGATAAAGGAACGATTATGTTGATAGGCAAATTCTAAATGTTATAAAAAGAGGTCAATTTGTTTTAATTTTTCGTTTAAATTATTCAATTAACGATTCTTCTTGTTAAAATGTCTTTTTAGGAAAATGCAAATACATTTCGTCGAAGACTATGATATGAAATGAAACGTAGAGAAAAGGAAAAAGAAAAGAAAAAATTCAACATTCTTCCTGCCCACGATCTCCCCAAAAAAAAGATAATAAAACGTGAAATAAACGTGAGCTATTTAATTAAAGAAAATAAAACGTATTCTCATCCGGCCGATCCCCAGTCTTGCCAATATATTCTGTTAATAAGTTTGTAATTTTTGTACTTAATTAATTTATACATCGTTTATGTACATGTGTAACGCATATTTAGCAAAACTAAGCGAGCCTTCCATAACTTTAAAACTTTTCATCAAATATTCACACGTTTGCAAAGTCAAATGATTGCACGACATATTATTTATTACGAATGGAAATGAAAGAATTCATTATTTAATTAATTATTAAAATATTATTATCATTTTCTGTGACAATTATTTCAATATTAAAACTGCTGCGTTGTTCGTGTGTAGCACTGCAATAATATTTACTCTCGATACAACGATGTTCCCTTATGATTATTCCCTAACGCAAATCCTAATTGACTTTGCAATAAAATGAATAAAATAGATTTAACTATTATACGGTCGGAGCGTTATTGTTAAAAGAAAAAAGAAAAAAGAGAAGAAAAACCTTCCTTTGGCATAATCATATTATCAGTGCTATTTATTTACATCTATTTTCGTATTATATTATTTAAATGGCAAATTGAAATAATAGAAAAACTCTCGATTACATACTTCGTATTGTCATATTTGCTGCCAATTGTAAAAAAATCATACCTAATATTAAAAATCGAAGTATAATATCAAAGAAGTATACCATTATCTACTTTTTTTCGTTCTTTTTTCTTATTCTTTTTTTTTATTTGGTATAACATAATAGTTCGCTTCGACCTAGATCTGAGTGCTTAAACGTTAAACAGAAATATAAAATCACATTTCCAATCTCTCATAATAACATCTAACATAAAAATATTTGTTCTTTTCCTTGCAATACTTTAACAATTAAGAAAAATATTATTATTAGAAATAATCGCGCGAATCTAGTCCATATATGATGCGAATTAGTAACACTGTGTTCAAACAGTGACAATGTACTCGCGTTTTTGATCAATAAATCCATAGACAATCTTCAATATTATATGTGCAAAATAATAATTAATCATTCTAACGTTCTAAGGACATATATTAGGAAGAAATGTATGTATCTGTATAATGAATAATATACTTTTTAGCGTGTTATACTTTTGTTTCATTTGAAAAAAAAAGAGAAAAAAAAGAAATTAATAATAAAACGTGATAAATATAAGTCAGTAAAATATCTCCGTAAGATGCGCGAAAAACATTTGTCACTGTTTGAATATAAATGTATATTTACTGTATATTTATTATTAAGGTATATACATATTTACGAACACGATTAGGGTAAGATATGATAGAATATAAGATACAGTTAGCTCTGCTCATATCAAACGGATCATACTACTATTTTTCAGTCGTTCTTAGGAGAAAATCTCAAGTTGGTCCTTTAAATAATGTCAACAATTTTATACATACAAAGCTTATTCTTAGTATAAAAAAGCCTATCCGCTTAACGGATACATACACACCTATGTATACCAATGAAACTCATTGTCATTAAAATAATGATATACATACACATATACAATATATATATACATGTGAATTTTCCACAACGATATGTATTTTTTCTTGCGATTCTTTATCAAACATCGAACTCTAAAATCGAAACTGTCGATAAAAATAAAAACTTCCTTTGTCATCGATTGTAAAGTAGATTTTAAATATGTTTTTGACTGGAAATAATAATAATAATAACAATATAAAAAAGTTGACAAAAATTTTATTCTAATTTTCGCAATATTATCATTAATAATAATTTTTATTAGATATCATTTGATAATATGCAAGCCGTATATCTCAACGTTTGCGGATGTGGCTATACGCGAACATATCTTTTATAAAATGAACTATTTTTCCAAATACTTCTCTTGTCTCGAGTATACAAAAATCTATTCTAAATTGATCAAATTGAAACCCTTTCGTTACGACATACTTTTCGCTATCGAATTTATACCGATCTTTATATAGGTTGCTGCTAACGAAAGGATTAATATCAAGAATCAATCGTGTTTATAATAAATATAAAAAAAGAAGAAACGTGTTTCTTTTGATTTTTCCAAACTGTTACAAAAATATATGAAATATGTAATTAGCGAATAAACAAAATGCCTGGCCTTTCCGAGTTTTCGAATTCGATGAAATTCTTCAATTTATTCGAAATTGAACGAACGATCGGCGGCGGTATCCCTTTGGTGTGTGTGTGCACCCTTTTTAGATAACATATTACTCTTATCGCTTTATTCTTTTACAATGAAAATATTTGCTCACGAGAAAAAAAAAGGTTCATTTTAAATTCTATCAAAGTACACTGATAACGTCATCATTGTATATCATGCCAAATCGAATCTTGATCACTTTTCATTACTCCATTCATTTAACTATAATATATTGTATTCTATAGAATCTAATTACTGTATTAATTCCGATTAAAAAATAAACACTTAAAGTAAAAACATCAAATTGTATCAAATGTTTATATGAAATAAATTATAACAGTCTCTAATAAAGAATCGTTAAGTGTACGTTTTAAATAAACGATCCTTCTGCTTCCTAAATGTGTGTCGTTCTTTTCAGAATCTTGGATTGTCGGATACATATTTTACGAAAAAGCTATTATATTATAAAAATTCTATTCTAAAATTTATTCTTTTTATTTATAATGTAATGTATGTTTAATATATACTTATAAAGAACATTAATTGTAAAACCAACGAACTTATAAACATACATACAATTAATGTCATAAGTATATATTTAAATGAATATCTTATTTTTTAATTAATTTCTATATAAATTAATAAAATATATATGTATATGTATAAAAATCATATCACACAATTTGTAACACAAAACTATTTGAATATTGCATACTAGAAACTATATTATACAAAAATAGAAATACTCAAATACGAAAAATGGATTAATTTCATGCATTGAATTTTCACACATATTCCGCAAAAAGTTTGCAGGAAGTAATATGATTTCTGACGCATCGATAAAATGCTTCATTGTTTAGAAATAAATAACGAGATCAATGAAAAGAAACACAAACGTTACTTTATCGCTTAAAGGTTATTTATTATATCAAGATTTTCTTTTTCTTTTACGCGATTTACTGGAGGTCTTAGTTTTCAATCGTTTGGTACGTTCTATACATTTTTTTAATTTATCTTCTAATGTAAGACATGACGCGCATGTATCACCCTTGCTTACTCTCATAGTGCATAAATTATGTCTCCATTTGTTGTTATCTTTATAAGCGCATTCTAAATTAATATTTTTAGAGGAACTTACTTCAGGTCCACCGTAGCAAAGTTTTACATTATTTATTTTTGATATAACCTTCATTAGATCTGGTACTGATTCTATCGGAGATAAATCATCTATAATTTTCGAGTTGAATAAAAAAATTTCATATGCCATTCTTTCATGCAAAACAACCTGAAAGAAAATATAAAATAAAATGATTTAAAAAAAATAAAAAAGGAGAGAAACTTTTGTTACAATAGAATAAGATAACATAAACCTAATCCATACTTGTTTTAAGTAATGAGGTATATATCCAGACATGCTATTGCAATATAAAGTAATTTCGCTAATAACAATGGAACGTATTGGTTTATCCGTAAAATGTATTGACCATGATCGATTCGGAAGAGTTAACCTAATTCGTTGTGTATGAAGGAAATGGAAAAGATCGTCTTGAGATTGTTCCCACGTATATTTGTTTTTATGTAAAAGAATAATTTTCTTATTATTAAAGGGAACTATCGCTTTCGTATCAGAATATTTTTCTACTTTTTTCTGATCAGGAGGATTACTTAGTTGAGTAGTTGAGGAACTGTGAGATTGTCCAGGCGAAGAACCATTCATCTGAAAGAAATACATATAATTCAATGTCTATGGAAAACACATAAATAGCTTAATTTATATAAGACAAATTGTAGAAAATTTATGAATACTTACAGTAAGCAAATCTGATGGCTTATATTCTTCCACTCTCCCATTTGTTTTCATTTTTTTTCGTGATTTGCTGTAAGTTCATTGTTCATTGTTGAAATTATGTTGCATTATTAAAAAATTAAAATATATATTCAAAGATAAGAAAATAATCTGAGTACAGACCTACATTTCTTCTTCTTCTTCTTAACCTTGGTCTGATTACTTCTAATTTTCTTCCTTATGGAATAACCTATTTTTCTTGTTTTTAACATGATTTATAATATATAGATCACTAAATATTTATATTATATTATGATACGCAACGTGTATGAACAATTTGCTAAATTATTTTAATAAAATGTATCAAAAACAAACGTTCACTTTATATTGAAAATCATGAAACCAAATTTAGTTTTGTTAATCTTATTGTCAGACAATCAATTTATTTCGAAGAATTGTCAATATTATTTATTGTAATTTGAAATATCAGTTAATTGTATTCAGTGTTTACCGATCGTTTTAACGAAATCCACAATAATTAATTAATAAGATAAACAATTCAATGTCAGCGGTCGAAAATTTGATGAAAATATAAACTAAACATATATCTTCCTTTTATATGAACTTTACTTTAAATTAATTAATAACCTTTCGAATTGCGTGTGAACAAACTTAACTTTATTGTTAACGAATTTTGTACACAATCATAACGTTAACATCACCTAGTGATCAAAATCAGTATTAGAAGAAGATTTTAGCATCATCTGTTACTTACGAGAGGAACTAAACTTTACTTTACTTTACAGTTAAAATTGTGTCATACCGATACGTCACCACTGCAAATAGAAGTTGGTATATAAACGAAGGCCAAGAAGCTGCGCGTCATATTTTTTGTACGCAGTAGTGACGTACAGTTGAATATCTATCATTTTCTCTTAAATTGTATTACACTAATTTATATTATAATGGCTACAGAAGTTGCAACAAATCCGGTAAGTTAATCTTTTATTATTTTATTACCATTTATGTATATCTATTCTCAATAAAATATGAGTTATCCGGTACATTAATATTATCCGCATTGCTGTTACATTAAACTATATTGATGATGGTAATATATTACCGCACCTTTTATTAATAAACATGAGCTGTCATGTAAACGAACTGTCTTAATAAATGAATTTCTTTTTGATTATCTTTTTTTTAGGAAATTCCTTATGTGGGAACGGTTGAAAATGGTTTAGAACCTGGAAAAATGGTAAGGATCCGGGGTAAAGTTCCTGAAAATGCTGTACGCTTTGCTGTCAATTATCAATTAGGGCCGATATTAAACCCAAGGGATGATATAGCCCTTCATATATCACCACGATTTTCTGAGGGTGTTATTACAAGAAACCATATCGAATCTATGACATGGGGAGCTAACGAGGATGAAGGTCCCTTGTGCATACGACCTGGTCAAGAATTTGAAATGATTATTTTATGCGATCATGCAAATTATAAAATTGCTATAAATGGCAGACACTTTGCAGAATTTGCGCATCGATTACCGTACGAAAAAGTAACGCATTTAGTGATCGACGGTGACGTTGAAGTATCAAGCATTATTTATGAACATGTACCCATTGGATCAGCACGTTCTTCCCCACCTATGCCGTCAGTTCCGTC
Organism: Polistes canadensis; assembly: GCF_001313835.1. Lineage (NCBI taxonomy): Eukaryota > Metazoa > Arthropoda > Insecta > Hymenoptera > Vespidae > Polistes > Polistes canadensis. The sequence goes on along the minus strand of NW_014569700.1, from coordinate 106,775 downwards.
TGCAGAATTTGGTCCTCCTCGTAAGAATTTATTAATATTTTTTCTATTCTTAATATTTTTTTCTACAAAATAATTCTTAAAGATAATTACCATATCAATGTTGTTGATTGAAACAGCACCAGGTGGCTTGTATCCAAGTTTAGACACTAAGTCAACTCCGGGATATGGTCCTCCACCTCCGGGTTACGGTCCACCACCTTCTCCTTATGGTCCTTCTACAGAAAATAATCAATCGGGTGAGAAAGAAAATTCATTCGGTGGTTTGTTCAGTAATATACCTTGGAGTGGATTAGCTGCTGCAGGTAGTATGGTTGCCATGGAATATGCCAATGTATGCATTCCAACTTTGAGTAATTATTATTCTATTGAAAACGAAAAAAATGTAACATTGATTAAACATTACAGAGAAAGAAAGAAGAGGAACAAATGGGAAAAACAGACGCTCCTAATACAAAGAGTGAAAGTGGTTCTGCACTTTCAAGTACACTTACTGCTATAGCCACCAATATAGCAACCAGCGCTATACAAAGGAATTTACATGCGCAACAAGGCTATCCTTCTCAAGGACCTGGTGGCGATGTTCTTGGCTCTATTCTTGGAGCATTAGGTATTACATATAAAAAATAATTCAACAAAAAGTTATAAGAGGAAGAAAATGATTTCTGTGAACTAACGTTATTTTTTGAAGGAACAATTAATGACATTACATATTCTTACAATTTGTTTTTTTTTAAGGTGGAGCTGGAGCACAACGGCCAGCATATCAACCACCACCACCACCACCACCAAGTAATACTGACCCATTAAGTGGAGCATTAGGATCTATTCTTGGTGGAGTTCTTGGAGGTGGTGGAGCTCAACAACCAGCATACCAACCATCGGGAGGCTATGGTGGATATTCAGCACCGTATGGAGGATCTCAACCTGCATCTGGTGGTTCGAGCTTCTTGTCTGGTATAGGTTCTGCCCTTGGTTCTTCATTATTTAGTTCTGCTATGGATGGATTAAGCAAACACGGAAAAGATGTGAGTAGAAAAATGAATATCATTACTATATATTTGACTACTTTTCATACTATTGATCTATTTGTCAAATTTTGTAATACAGAAATCCCATGAACAACCTCCGAGTTATGTACCATCAAATACACCAATGCCTTCCGCATATATGAACAAGCCTCCTGAATCAGGAGGAAACAAAATGACGGCAGAAGAAATATCCAAAGGACTTGGTCTCGATGATTAAATACTCCGTTTTGTAGATGAGGTGAAAACAAGAGAAGTGCCTCTAGTTAAGAAAAATTATTCGATATTAATGTTTTTCTCTCTCTTTCTCTTTTTCAAAGATCTGAAGTATTAAGTTTTGCATTTTCTATACCTGCAATTAAACTTGCAGTTCTCTTGTGTGGTTTAAGAATAAATTATAAATATAGACAAAAAGTATATATAAAAGTAAAAAAATACGCTTCTGGCCTATACAAAATTCATATTTAAATAACAAAAGTATCAAAAATGCTTACTGCCAAATGTTTCATAATATGTTCGTTATTATGACTTACCAAATATCTCTTCTAACAGTTGATAAAGAGAAAATATATAATTAACAAGATACAATAACAGGTTAACGGAAGCGATTAATATCACCTTCACGTTTTGATTCATGTCGTCTTGAATAACAAAGATCTTCCAATACGCGTGATGCGACTACGTATTAATGCTCTCCAGTAAAATTAGTGCAATAAGGGTTTTCTTTTAATATTATACATCACACTATATAACTTTCTTTCGTTATTTGCTAACGCTCTATAACACAGATTACACTCAATAGCACAAATAAATTTACCAAATATGTTGCTATTTTTACGACTTATATTTTTATAAAGAATTGTGGTTTTTAAAATGAATATATATTCTATTTTACATGTTATACGATTGTAATGAACGTTTATGCACGTTGCTATTTATTATAATTGTTTTCAAAAATAAATTAGAAGACATGAAAAAAAAGCTTTAATAACATATTTCTTATTCACTTACTCTGTCTGGATCAACAAGTTCAGACGAAGTTGTTTCTAGAACCGTAGGAGTTTTACTCTAAAATATTCGAAATGAAAATATAAAATAATACGAACGTATTTGTTCAGATAATGTATATAAACTTACATCTGACATAGCTTTTAAAGCCTCCAGTTGTTCTTTTTTCTTTCTTTGATAGAAACCCAACTTAATGAGAACTAGATGAATTAATATGAAAAATACGATTCCAAGAAATATTGATAAAACTATTATCCACACGGCTACGCGTTCATTTATTGGAGATCCTTGGAATTTTGTAATTATGATGGTACTATCTGGTTTATTTGTACTTCCTTGAATAACATTAGGTGGTTGAGTGATGTTCACCCTGCCTTTAGACGCAAATAATATTATATTTTTTTCTTTTAAAAAGGATGCTAAAATACAAAAATTCAAGTAAGAAATTATAAAGATTACAATATAGAAATAATTTAGCTATCTGTTGTAAAATAATTATCAAACTTACATAAAATATTTGACACTTTAAAATCTAAAGTAATTATGAGCTGGGCGACGGATAAAGAACTTGTAAAAGGATTTAATTTACACTCTATTCTTTTACACACAATTTGTTGATTACTACAATTAATGAACAGTACTCTATTTTCAAGAGATGCATTTGTCGTTTTTTTTAAACTGTTTCCAGGTGAAGTAATTATTGATGTATTATTGACGTCAAACTGACCATCACCAAGAAATTTAATATTTGTCTGAAAATCTTTACTATCATCCATGTCATTGATTTTCAAGTTAAGAATATTACCATCCATATGAGCAGAAGTTTGATTTATACTAATCAATTCTATATCATAATCAGTACTTTTCAAAAGTGTTGGAATCTCTATCGTTAAAGCAGCTTCGTTAATTGGACTTTGTCCAAACTTTTGCACTTCGTAAATATGTTTAAATTGGATATTTTGTAAACTTCCTTCATCTTCCTGAGAGTATGAGTATACATTGTCTGGAGCTTTTCTAAAATAGATGATTTTATGATTACAAAAATATTCTTTGACACTATAGTTTATTGATAAATATTATAATACTTACCCTGCTATAGCTATGTCAACGTCGATATCAAAGTAAATAGTCATAGTATAATTTTTTTTAATTTCATTAATTTCTTTGCTTTGAGTAGAAACATTTGCAAATAGTTCCAAACTCTTGACATCAAAACGAACTTTACTTGTATCCAATTCTAATACAATTGTTTTCTAAAGTAATTAATTATTTTGTATTATTATTAATTTACATAGTAATGTATTAAGAAGAAAGAGAACTTACGTTGTTTTCATTGGTAAGAGGATTTCCAATCTTGCAAATGACATGCAAAACATCTTCATTCGTCCGAGCTGATTCTAGGCATGCCGTAGGTATACTTGCTAATAACAAGGGATTTGGAATATAAATGTGTACTTGTGTTTGATAAGCGGGCTCACCATTATTATGAACATTAATAATAAGTTTAAGGTCTGATGCTGATCCAATAATGTATGTATTATTAGATTTTAAATTAGTTCGAAGAGATATTCGTAAGTCTGAGTTACAAATATCATCAGTACCACATTCTAACATAAATGGTAACTGAATAACATCTTTAATTTTTGAATTTAGTTTGTTTATTACTGCTGATGATCTATGAACAATGTTGCTTGACTTATTAACTTCTTGCGTGTTATTATTTATATCTACTACCACAGATAATGTAATCGGATCAATCACATTTTGAATATTGTTCTAGAATCATGGAACAATATATATGTTATTTAATTTATTCAAATACACAATCAAAATATTGAATAAGAAAAATTAATTACTTTAAGATGAATTTTCAACGAATCACATTGACGTTCGGATATTTTTAATGCAGTTGGTAAAGTACAGGTAAAATATGTTTTTTCATTTTTCAAATATACTGCTCTTTCATATAACAGATCTATTTCCAAATAACGAGTAATATCTGTTAAAAATATATTTCCATTATAATGTTATATGTGTGTGAATATTTTCATATTATATTAAGCCATATATTCTGATAATATAAATCTGCAAAACTTACTTAATTCCATAGGAGCGTGTACACCTTTATAACTAGTACAAATATTAATGGTAAAAAATTTGGAATCTCTAGACAATGATTTATCAGGATATACAAGATTTATTGCTATTGAAACAACAGGTATGGATGTTAAGAGAAAAACTTGCTCAGACAAATAAGCTCCTACTGCAATATCAAGATATTTATCGCCATTTATATCCAAAGGTTTCGATACTGATATACCAAATCCACGAACATTTGGTGAAAATTCCGAACCAACTATCTTTTGACTACATTTTAAATTTCCATTTTTATCACTGTTGTATAAATATATCGCACCGCTATTTCCTTCATATGGTGCCCCAATTATTATATCGTTGTATCCATCATAATCAATATCTCCTAAACATGTTATAGAAGAGCCAAATCTTCCTCCACTTACATCACCTTCAATTTCTAATCCTTTTATAAAATTATTCTACATTCATTTGCAAAAAAAAACAAAGATATTAGATAATCAATCAAAATAATAAAAACATATAGAAATAACTAGAAATCATAAAAGTACATTTTCCCATGCAATAAAGATGTATACTCGACCCTCATCCATATCTCTAGTCCAAAAAGGTGCACCGACAATTAAATCATCTCTACCATCATTATTAAGATCACACGATGCCAAAGTAGCTCCAAAATATTCTCCACATTGGTAACCGTTCAGGGTATTACTAATATTTATATCTTCTTCTGAATGTTTGGAAAAAGAATATACTATAACACATCCTTTCATATCATTACCTCTCGGCGAACCTGACGCAAACAATCGTTCTGTTTTGCTAAAATAAAATCCGGAAGTTGTTGAATATCCTGAAATATAATATTTATTCATATATATTATAATTTATTGAAACTTAATATGTTAATTCAATATCTATACCTAAATAATCATAAGAGTCCAATTTATTATTTGCGGTAATAGTTTGTTTAAAACCAGAAGTTGATTCTGTAAAATATACCGCGGCACCTTTCCAATGAAATAAACCTGGGCCACCCAAAGCAACATTCCATTCTGATTTATCGAAGCTTATATCTGCCGAAAAACCAACTTGACCCATTCCAAAATGATATATATATTCACGTTTAAGATAATTATGCAATTTAACATAATCGCCATCGACTGATATTTTCTCAGATTCTTTTTCAAATGATTTTAAGCTAGTGGCAGTGGTCCAATAACACATACCAGTTATATACCACTCTATACCACATTTTTTTATCAATCGTGGAGCACAAACCTATCCAAGAGAAATAAATTATTTGAAAGAAAATATTCAAAAAATAAATTTGATAACTAACCAGAACTTTAGAATTAATTCCATTATTCCCTGTCATAACAACTGCTCCGATCCATGAATTATTTCTATTCTCATAGAATTCATTTTCAGATTTGTCAACGACCCATTCCTTACATACATTATTAAACAAACACATGTAAACGGTTCCTGGTTCTAATATAGATGGAAGATCACTGGTATTTGCTCTTGGTGCACCGATAAGTACTCCGGAAACATTTTTACCATTATTATACAGAGCAGTAGAATATCCAAAATAACTACTTCGTGTATCTTTTAATTTTTGTGGAATAACAAATTTAATAACATTGGTAATATCCAAATTATAAGCTAACGTATTAGAAAGAAAGATTTTAAACAAAAAACCACAAAGCAACATTTGAAAATATTTAGAAAAAATAAATTTTGGACAAAAATGGTCTGAATAAATATATATTTATAAGTAGTTGGATAGAACTGCGGACTATTAAGATGCTTCATTATAAGTTATACACCTAGAAGGAAAGTATGTGTTCCAGGAAACCACAATCACTTACTTATGAGTCATAATTAGATCAGATATATGTCAACCAATTAAAAAAGAAATATAAATAAAAGAACTTTAATATACGACATATGTTAATAATAAATTAATGCATACGTTGAAGTAATGATTTTTATTTACTTGTAATTAGTTAATAAGGATGTATAAATGCAAGATTAAATTATGACGTATTTATAATCATTTTTTAAAGTTCCAACACATAAAAAGAAATGTATGTATGCACGTACGTATATATATATATATATATATATACATATGTATGTATCAATTTGTTATTTTATTAATTTCCATCACACTTATAAACCATATTATTAACAGTATACATTAGCTAGATTATAATATTATAGCTAATGTAGTATTGATTTAACTACAATTCTTGGTGATGTTCCGATAGTTTAGATTAAATGGAATTTGAAAATCGATTTCTATAAACGTTTCTACTTTGCAATAAAAAGAACAAATTTTTCATGCCCGATTAGACTGTCGGTTTCTTTGTAAGTAGGACTGATATCAAAATAAAAAGCAACACAAAGTATTTAATTTTACTTTAAATTTCATTGTAATAATAATGTTGTAACAAATTCAAATATGAAGAGTACTAAATGTAGAGATATAGGAAATTTTAGTTTAATCATAACAGTCTTTTGTTGCATCAAGAAAGTATGATAAAATGCAGGAGATTCGCAAGAACTAGTATAATATTGATAAAACCTAAAAAGACACAATAGAAAAACCGACAGTTCTTACGTATGATCAAACTTAGTATTATAAAAATATACTTCAAGGAATCACAGATTTATTATGTACAAAGGGAAAGGGATTAATAGCTTAGAGGTAAGAGGACATTAATCGGAAGAATCTGTTGTAGTAGAAATCGTTTGGGATAAAGGCGTAGATCGATTGCGGTAGCTTCTTTTTGCTACGTCTACTTTTTTTCTGAAACACTCCAAACTTTTCAAGTTCTGTTCGTGATCAGAGCTCTCAGCACCATTATGCCCTTTTTGTATTTCATTACTATTTTTTTCGATAGTAGATACTCCAGATGTAATACCACTATCGGGAGTCGAAGGAACTTTACACAATTTCTTAACTGGTGTGGAGATTTCGTCCTCTTGATTTTTTGTTGTACTAGTACCATTTACATACTCTTTTTTAATACTTTCCCCTCCGCCATCGTTATCGAGTTGTAATTGCTTGCTTTTACTTTTACTAGAATCACGTTTAATGTTATTTTTACATTTTCTATGTTTCTTTCTGCGAGTTTTTATGGAAGAATCTGAATCGGTTTTCAAATGTTTCTGTTTTCCAGAATGATCATTATCCTCTGAACTACTGCTGCTGTAACTTGAAAGAAGCTTAGAATCATTTTCTAATGCATTGGTAGTATATCGTGATCTCCTAGAAATGACTCCTGAACTGGTACTCGGTTGGGTCGCATCAACAGGTTGCTCATCACTATCAGAGTCACTATGAATTTTTAACACAGTACACTTTCTTCTAACTCTGCTCCTCCTACCAGATATCCTACCGTGTTTTCTTTTCACACCTTTTAATTTTGATTTTGGCTTATATCTACACTTTATTTGCGAATTGTCCCCTTCACTAACATAGCCTGAAGCAGAAGGTTCAGGAACTGTATTAGATGAATTATTTAATGCCGTAGCACATTCCAGCCCGGCGAGTCTCATAAGCTTTTCTCTACGATTTGCTATGAGTTGCGTAATTCTATTAGGTGATTCTAGCGGCCGTTCAGGGGCAACACCACCCCCGTACGAACTACGAGAACTTACTGCCGATCCTAGAACACTTAACATTATGTGACGGTCTGACGCGATAGAATCTGTATAAAAAAAAAAAAAAAACATTAAAAATTAACAAAAAAAGGAGATAAAAATGTAGCAAATGTTTTATTTTCTAATGCTAGGTTTAAATGAATATAAAAAATATTTGATATACCATCTGAATCTGTTGCACTATAGGTACGTCCAGTCGTAGGATTATTTTCCGAATCGCTAGGAGTTTGCGATGCAGTTGGCATGTCTTCTGAACTCCATCCTTCAATTTCACGTTGTATTAAGGAATCAAAAAATGCCATCATTCTTGGATCTTCCCTAGTTGATTGATGACTATAATCATGGGTCATAAATTGGCCGCTACGTAATACTAAACCAATGTATTCGTCGTGCGTAAATACTCGACGTTGCCTTTCTTGTTTTCCAGCATCACGCTAAAAGAAATTAATTCGATTAATAAATCCGTTGTTTATAAATATAGAAAATAATTATTATACCTTTAAATACCTTTAGGCCACCTAAACATCCGCCGCCCAAAGAAAATGGACTCCAGATCTTGATAATTTTCTCAACTCCAGATGATGCGAGTACGCAACTCGATTGATTATAGCGAACTTGATTAACAATCGATCTGTGACCACGTAAAACCATATGAGCGGAATCTACCCACTTTACACCTTCGGATGGAATCTTCCACATATAAAGATTGAAGTCGTCTGAACCTAAAAAAATGAAATTAATATAATATATATTTTGACATTTTATAATTTTACAAATATATATTATGTTAAATACCCGAGAGTACATATTCTTCATTATCACCAGCAAAGCAACAAGTTTTCATCGTACAACTATTGTAATACCCTGGATGATCAAATTGACATAGGTAGGAAGAAGAGTCGACAGCATATAAGACTGGTGGTAGCCTTCTCCTCAATGCTAACAACCTATTCCCAGCTAAATTAAATCTTGCATTCATGCAACTTTGAGCTGGACTTTCATTTCCATAACGCAACATGGGCCTGCATTAACAATTTAATATTAAAATTGTATTTAATTAATATTAGATATCGTATATATTTCTTATCAAGTTTAGATTTAATACCTCAGCGGTCTTCTTATATCCCACATACTAACTCCTTCTTTAGCATTGGCAGTGGCTATCATTCTGGGTTCGACTGGATTGAACATAACAGAATGAAAGGGTGTCTTATATTGTGCTAGACAAAAAGTTTCCATGGCACCTGATACTCGAATATCGTAAATTAAAATTCTTCCGTCATCGCAAGCACTTGCAAAAACATTATCGTTATGAGGATGAATGGATAAACCGTATACAGGCTTTTCGTGTAGGAAGAAATTGAGGACGTCGCAACTATAATGTCAAAGTAAAATTTTGATCTGTACATATGTATCGTATATCAATGTAATACAATATAATAACTTATAGCAATTAGATTAATAAGGTTCTAATTAAAATTTAACGAACTTTGGAACTACTTACGTTTGCAAATCATGAACTATAACTTGATCATCGTTTCCCGCAGAAAATATCTTAGTTTTGCTGTTGTCATATCCGAGACAAAATATATTACTAACGTGTTGAGCTTTCATAACAGTAGGTTTTCCAATACCTTGTATCGCTTGTTCTACTTTCCATAATAAAACTCTTCTGTCATCTCCGCCTGTAATATAAAATTGAATTAATTAATCTCTTGTATTATTCTACATTTAAAAGGCAAATTAAAAAGATCTATAGAAAAATACGTATGGCACGAGAAGTATCGAATGAATTTAAGCTAACAATTACGAAAGAGATACGAAATCAAATGTTTTTATAAAATATATTTTTGTCCGACCCAAACTAAAAACATTTCGATCCTTCGTCGACCTCCGACATTTAAATTCGACGAATATATTGACGCAATAATTGAAAATATATATAGAAAAATATGTAAAGTCGAATGAGAAATCTTACCAGATACCAGAAGATCACCCTGACGTGAAAATTCGATGGCGTTGACACAACCGTAATGAGATAGGAGATCTTTTCTAAATAAGTTTTCGGATTCAACAAATCTCGAATTAACGAGTCTTTTACAGTGGTCGATTTTGTCATCGATCTGTCGTGCGAAAACGTAGGAAAGAGGACTAGAATTGGAAGGACGAGCCATTTCTTCTCTGTGGTTATCGGCACGACGACACGTACACCAAAAGGGATAACACCACCGTCCTTCTTCACCTTTCTTCTCTTTCTTCCATCTATATAGCGACAATGTGTCTTCGTTATCCTTCTTACCAAAATATCACCCTTGCTTCAACTTTCTTTCCTTCCTTATCTCCTTTACCCCTCCCTTCTTGCGTAGGAAACTGTAACAGAATCGCAGTCCCAACGGAGAAAGAGAGAAAGAAAAAGAAACCAGAGTGGGGAGACGGGGAGAGGGAGAGAAAGAAAGAGAGAAAGAGTGGGATGGACAAAGAGAGAGAGAGACAGAGAGAGAGAGAGAGAGAGAAAGACACACACACGCATATTTAACTGCGAGTAAAAAATGGAAAAACAGTTAATAAATCGAAACGCTTATTATTATTTTTCTTTTCGAAAAATAATTCTTTAAATTGTCAATTGTTTTTTTTTTTTAATGAGATAGATACATGCTGTTGACGGCTGGTTAGCTTAACTTTTTTAACTTACGTATAAAACGTCTAGAAGTCCTAACAGTCACGCATCCAATGCCAACGCGCACGCAGTTATACGTTAGGTGAGATAGAGACACGCGCGAGTTTTTGCTCAGGCTACCCGATCACGCTCTGTTGTCTCCTCTTGAGAATTCGAGTTGTCGATCAGCTGATCGCCGTAGATGTATCCCTCTTCGCGGTTAGTTCGAGCCGCAACTTCGAGTGTTTCCGTACCTTGCTTCGTGCTTCTGACCATTCTCGCATTTGTTTTTCTTTAATAACAGTCTTCTTATTACACGTAAAAACATTATTCTTGTCGATCCACATAAAGTCACTATTTTGTTCTTCTATCTTCTATTTATCTTATCGTTAGACTTCGTCTCTTTGTCTGAAAATCACTTTTGGTTGGCCGATAACCATTTCATTCGTAAACACGAAAATACGATTACTGAGCAACATGTATTCCAGCGCCACCTCGTTCATTTCTTGCGTACTTCTCACCGGTCCACCCGGTATTTACCGCGACTTTTTAAAAAATCTTATTTCTATTTTCAAAACTATTATTGTAATTGTTTTCGTATTTCATTCATTTCGTTCTTTTTTTTTCTATTTTTCTATTTTTGTAGGAATAGGAAAGACCACGGTTTGTATGAATATTGCTTCCATATTGGAAAAACAAAATCGTACGTTAGATGGATTTTATACGGAAGAAGTTCGTGGGGTAAATGGAAGTAGAATAGGATTTGATATTGTAATTATTAAAGATAAAGAGAAGAGGATACCTTTAGCACGCACCGAGTTAGTTTCTTGTTCTTTATCAATTATTTATACACTTTCTTTTATTAATACTTAACGTTTAAACAAAATTAGATTAAGTCAACAAGAATTTTCTAAACATCGCATTGGAAATTATCATGTGTTTGTTGACAATTTTGAAAAATTTGTTCTGCCTGTTATAAAAACTGATACGGTAAGTATCAATGTATTTAATTAATTTTATAATTTCTCTCCGCGCTAATTCATTTTTGTTCAACAGGATATATTATTGATTGACGAGATTGGAAAAATGGAAATGTGCAGTAAAAAGTTTCACGACGAAATATACAATATATTTTTTAATTCGCCGAATAAGAAGACTTTTATCATTGCTACCATACCGCAAAAGCATAAAATACCACGTTTTCCAGTGATATTTCAAAAGCTACACGAAGATAAAAGATTTAAGATTATAAACGTTAATCTTGCCAATCGAAATAATCTGCCAAATGAAATAGTTTCTATGCTGTCGTAAGTATTTTGCTAATATTTTTCGTATTTAAACGTTTGTTCAAAAGATAACACATATTTTATGTACATTATAAGCATTATTTATTATTTAACAAAACAAAATATTCGGTTAAATGAATTCTACCAATCACGATAAGTTTGCAAAAAAGTAGTCACAAATGATGTGACAAAAAGTGATTGGCTGGAATATTGTACTACATAGTCATGCCAAATCGCATATCTATTAGATTTTTTTTTCTTTTATATATATGTAATATTCACTGTCTTATAAAAGAAACCACCATTATCCAGTAAAGAATAAATGAATAAAGTAACAAATAACAGAGAGTTTTGCCTTTTTTTTTATATGCAAATATACTAACATAATATTTTTTATTAGAAATCTTTTTCATAGACCATATTTTTCATTTGTGCGCAAATATGTTTAATCTTTAATGAATATGGTGGTTTCATCAAGGGTACAAAATAGAAATATTCCTTTCGTGTATTATTTTGCTTTATAAGCAAAACACAAATTGCTGATGTATTAATGAGGCGTTGATCTTATCATAGACAAGAGAACTTGATAATTATGTTTGCGAATTGATTAAACAAGCAAACTTTCTTTCAGTTTTGTACCCGTCAATATGCATTCTTTGCATATACTATGATACAGAAAATTATCTAGCTCCTAAAAGAATACAATAATTATTGTTGTAGAGAAGCATAAGTTGTTTTTACCTTCTCTCTTTCAGTATCAAATATATCATACACACTTTGATTGGGCTACTCGTACTTAGTTATCATTATTTATTTATTTGTTTTTCAATAATATACATAAGGTGTTCCACTAGCACATGAATTTTATTAACGGGTTAGCGTATATCATTGGCTTTACATTTGGATGAGGCTGGAAAACAAATACAAAAATTAATTAATTTTGTTGTATGACAAAGAAAAGAAAAGAAAAAAATACATACCACTGCTTCGTATGAGGTGAAGCATGGTGTCATGTCTTTTCCATTAAGCGTGATAAAGGCACCTCTATTATCCATTGTGTCACTAAAAATTTATAACTAAAGTTAATGATATCAAACAATGATATGGGATCTTTGCATAACATAATTTCATTCGTTTTACCAATAATTTGGGGCAGAAAATACAGTAATGCATTTTCCATCGTGTCCTATTTCGTAACCTTCATTTTTAACTTCATGACTTCTCACAATGTAATCAAGATTATTTAAGGCAAGAAAACTTTGTGTTACGTCAGGACCAAATTGTACACCTACACCTCTTTTACTAGCTGCTCTACCCATTTGTGGTTGCGGATCAGACCACAATAATTCACACATTACACCTTCCTCGGGTGGTTGCCTGTTTCTATCAATTTGTTTAATTTCTTCTAAAGTTACATTGTCTCTTGAAAATAATCCACCGTGCATTACCTTGAAAAACATATTCATGAAATATGCAATAGGAAAAAAGAGAAATATAATAAAATAATTATTAATGTAAACTTACGAGTACTCTTTTATTAAGACAATGCGCAAGAGGAAGCCAATTGTATACGTCTGTGAACACTTCTGCCATCGCAGGACAGTATTTGGTTCTAACTTCTCCATCAAATCCATACATTTGATTCATGGTTGCAGATTCGTGATTACCTAATAGATCGAATATAATATATTTCGATAATTTCAGCTTATCGTAGAATAAAATATATACTACCTACCTCTAGACATAAAAAAATGATTTGGATATAATAATTTAAAACCAAATAAAGTGAATATGCATTCAACGGAAAAAGAACCTCTGTCTACGAAATCTCCATTAAATAACTACACATCATTAAGGAGGAATATGCTTTGCTAGTAACAAATACAATTTCTAAGTATTGAATGCTATAACAAACAAGAGTATGATATAGAGCATACGATAGTATTGGTCTTAAAAGGATACATAGGGGTTAGTTTCCGATGGTAGTCCATTTAATTCAAATATGTTTAATAGATCATAATACTGTCCATGTATGTCACCGCAAATCGTAAATTTACTATCTTCTGGTATGGTAATATCTATTAAACTTGGTTGCGCCTTAAACAATGCTTTAACGTCTACTAAAATTTGATAGGCATATTTGATAAATAATTTCTTTTGATTTTTATACCATTCTAACAAATCCTGCATAAATTTAAGCGTTACTTTGCCATCTTCTAAACTTGGCCCTTCTTCATCTTCTTTGGCACCTGAAATGTCCAATGTTAACTTAGCGCACGATAAAGGAAATTTTCACTGATACTTTTATTACAAAGAAAATTGTTTAGAAAATTAATATTTACCCCTTATGTTTAAATCGATCAATAAAGCTAAACTCTCCTCATTCTCTTGTACGCAGATAGCTTCTTCAAAAGATTTAATTTTTAATGTCTTATAACATTCTTTATATCTTACACAAGCATCTTTGTTATTTGGTCTTGCGTTACATACAGTTTTGTAATCCTTAAGAGCTAATTTATATTTACCCAGCGACATGTAAGCTGTCGCTCTACGATAATATCCTTTGAGATAATTAGGATCTAATTCAATAGCTTTGGATGCATCCTTTAGCGCGTATCCAAAACATTCTGTCTTTAAGTAAGCAAAACTCCTGTTGCCGTAATAAAGTGCTACATTAGGATTTAATTTGATGGCTTCTGTATATAATTCTATGGCTTTGTCGTAAGCTTGAACTGGAATATAAGTAAATGAAATGGATTTATTTATTTTAATATATTCAATAAAATAGCATGTAACTAATAGTTAAAAGAGTATTGAACGATATCAAATTGATACGATATTAAAAATCCAATGTAACATATGAAATAATATCAACACAGTAAAATAAAAAATAAATAACAATATTATTTCTTTATAATTGAATAGAATTATCGTAGATTTAATACAATTCTAACGTTATTGACTTATCTTTGTAATATATTCAATGAATTTTCTAATCACGAAAATTAAGTCAGGTTAAAAAGAAACGTGACTCTAGTATGCACTACCAATGATTCTCATAAATGAATAGAAAAAAATAACAAGATGATTAAAAATTAACAAGACATTTATAATTCAGATAAAATTACAGAACGTACTTTTAAAAAATTCATTGGCTTCCTCCTTGATTTTGTCCGCTCTGGCAATATCCTCGAGTACTGTAGGTTTTTCTATTTTATCGACATCACCTATTCCGAGCATTTTTCTTAATAATAAATTCAAAAAATTACACAAAAATTGACTTAACCGTTATCGAAACTTTGGTAATAAATAATGCAATTACAGAAAAGGTTGTTTTCCTAAGTAAATCTTATTAAAATGGCAGATTTTACGACGTGAATGCCCATTCGATTATTCAATGTAACGATTCGATAAATCGAAAACATTCGATAATCGAGAACTATCTCGATGGCCCTTTCGAAAAGTATCGTCAATATATCTTCCGATTAATTAAAGTCACGTTTCGAAGGAAACATATATATATATACACACAAACATACGTAAGTTTATTTATTATTCAAGAATTTTGTATGCAAGTAAACGAGAAATGTAATTCGTGAATCATATCAATGAACAGTTTCGTTTCCATTAACAAAATCTGTTGTTATTTCTTGAATGCAGTACAGCTTCTTTTTGAATAATTTAATGTGATATTTATGAGTAAAATCTATTACAAATGTCATTATATAATTTCAATGAAAGTATTTTCGTTTTAATTTATGTATTTATTCATAATAATAAAGCTCAGAATTGTAAGACTCAAATCGAAATATTTTATAAGTAAACAATTTTTATATGGAAGCTTATAATAAATTAAAATTAGATCTATAGATCAGAAAAAAAATATCTTTGATCTTCGTAACTACAAGAAACTCAATTATTTTCATGTCGCATTCTGTTTTATCGACGATGTATCTAATGCAACGTTGCAGCTTCCAGAAGTTAATCGGCGATAATGGCGTCCCCATCGACGAACCTTTGTAAATGAACCTACAGTCGTTAACGCGAAAACTCCTATCGATTTATTATAATTTTAAAAATCATTGATAAATTCTTCCCTCAGAAATCTATTCACGCATAATTTATATTTCAAATTTATTTAATACAGTATTAATATATTTTTATATAAATGCATCAATAAAAATGCATACTCGTAAATATTACGAATTAAATTGATGAGTTCACACAATTCTTTTACATTAATCAGTTTGATTAGGTATATAATTCTTTAGTAAGAATTCAAGAAATGTTTAATAATTAAAAAGAATGTAATATCTGAAGCAACGTTCACGTATATTGCATGGGACATCTCCAGCACGTTGAAAAGTTATGGTGATGTAAGTGGGGATGTTGGATGGACGATATATGGCCTATTCTTATCTACAACCAGCAGGCAAAATTCGCCTACCGTTTCGGCCCTTTGTCGTCCCTATATTTCTATCAGCATATACCTTACATTCTTAATTCAATAATGATGATGATGATCCATCGACTATGTCATTAAATCTTAGTTTCTTTCTATATGATTTATATCTAAAAGAAAATTGATTAAATCGTAATTGGATAAAGAAATATGTAAGTATTTGGAAGAACACGTCTCTCCGATAGTGGTAAACGATCAGTTTCTCGTTCAGTTATCCATGGTGTGAACTTTACTGAACTTATATAATGCATGCGTAAGAAGAATGGACCACCCATGTAGAGAGGGACTCTTGACTTGGTCTCGAGTGCACTCAAGGGTTGTGCGCACGGATGCAGCACTCCATCGGACGAAGTAGTCGGACGAGTTGCGTACCGGGTATAGAAAACGACATCGCAAGTAAAATAGATATTTTGTTCGACCGAAAGAATTTAAAGGAGTAGCCAGAAGCGTCTTCCTCATTTTCATTCCTGACTTTTAAGTTCCCTCGGATTGATTTGAAAAATTACAAATATTTCAAATATCAATTATAATGCGGATAGAATAACGAACATGTTCTTAATACGGATGATACTGAATGAAATTGACCTTAAGAGCAAATATATTTAAATAGATACATTTTGTGTGTTATTCGATTAAATAATTTCATAAAATTTCCACGATATTGCCAATTTAAGAGAAATTGTTATTACTGGATTCGCGCGAGCAGCGATAAGTTTTATACATTTGTGAATGATTTAACGTAAGGTTGGTCCTATACTTTCGGAGCACCCTGTATGCGTGACAAACTTGTAGAAGGTGTACCGGAATGACGAGTTGCGTCGCTCTTCCCTCCTGAAGAGCAGCGGAGGTCGAAGATTTCAGGTCAGCTCGTCTCGAGAGCATAATGCATTGCAGCGCGGGAAAGAGTTGTGTAAACGAACTTTCATGAACTTCCGAAAGTCGCTGCTTTTTTTCTTTCTTCCTTTCTTTCTTTCGTTTTAATATCTTGCTTTTCATTTTTCGATGTCGACTTCMCCTTCGCCCGCCGTCGAAGATATCTCTTTTTCTCCTCGTTTTACGACATAAAATAAGAAAGTTGAGAATTGACTTTTCCTAAGAAAGTTAAAATACAAAGGACGAACGAACGATCGAATTGTTCAGAATAATCGAAATTAATTCGCATGATCGATCTTTGTTTATACGATTAGAAAGGGAGTTTCAAAGGAGAGGCTTCTATCTCCCTTTTCGTTGACTCGACGTTAAGGACGCACCGTCGAATACGTGGAATCAACAGCGCGTGTGGTCCAGGAAGGTGCTAATTACGAGACTTGCTACCGTGTTGCTCGTAACCGGCCCTTCAATTAGTACGCTTCTACCTTCCATCGAATCGTACAACATCCTCCTACCCACCGACTCGAAATCTCACCTTGCCAGAGTTTCGAGTTTCCAGTTTCACTAAGCTAGGATTTCAATTTACGCATTTAACCTTTCAATTTCAACGATACACGATTGGCCCATTTTACTATTATTCGCTTTTTTTGTCTTCTCCCATTGTTTCCCAAAAGTAGGTCGATCCGGATGGGACATTTTGTAGCTTCAAATTCTCCAGTTAACGCGTTACACGCATTACGGATGACAGGACTTGGAACGAAACGTGCGACGAAGAAATTCATCGGACGACCGAACGAATCTTCGATCGAATCGACCACAAAGCGTTCGAATTAGTCTACTTTTTGTTCCGCTTTCCCGATTGGACACCTGTCGCGTGTATGCGCAAGGGGCTGTTGATTCAGAGAAAGAGGGAGAGGGAGAGGGAGAGAGGAGGACGGAGGATGAGAAAGAGTGGAGGTGGAAGTAGGAGAAGAGTGGAGAGAGGGAGAGGGAACGGAGGAACACGTGGTTCTATTTGCAAAAACAAAGTTTGCGCGGGACAAACACGGGCAGACACTAGTCGGCCTAGCTGAGTTCCGGGTCAAAAGCGCAACAAAGACTCGATTGCATTCCGTTCCACCCACTCCGATTCTCGTTTCCTGCTTCGGAGCCCGTCCTCGGCATTAACACGTCGGCGAAACACGACATTGGATGGCACATCTCTGATCCAAACGTTTGCATCGTTTCTTGTGTTCTTTTCCCGCTTGATTACACTCTCCCGTACTCGATGTTTTCTATTATTTTCAGATTTACTCTTCTATGTACACGTGTTTATACGTACTCGTCTGCACGATTGAATCTTACAATTTTTCTTATAAATCTGTATTCGTTAAATCATTTGTTAAACTTGTGTGTGGTAAGTTTGGAAACGATCGAGCGGAAGTAAGGAAGAAAATAAGAAACAAGCAAAGAAGGAAGAAAGGAAGGAAGGAAGGAAGGAAGGAAGGAAGGAAGGAAGGAAGGAAGGAAGGTCGAGATCGTCGGAGGCGGCAGAGTTGCTGGTGGTTGACGGTGGTGGTGTATGCCGCGACAAATATTTGTCTGTCAACACGGAGAGGTTCGCGCTACTACCCCCTTCTCCGTAGCCAACCACCACAAACGACATGCATAGCCAAGAGGACGTTTGATGGACGCTGCGTTGCTGGGAGATGCTGCTTCCTGCTGGGAAATCTGCCAAACGAATCATAAACGGTGGATGACAAAGTAACGATTACGAAAAAAAAAAGACAAAATCAAATGGAATTTTGATCAAGACACTTTTCGAACATCCTTCCTCTGTTGGCATCAAAGAGAGATAACGCGTGTGTGCCTATCTTGTTTTTTCAGTTATACAAATATCTATACATATACATGTTACGGTCAATCTATAGAATGCATAGAAGGTTTTGATCAATCTAAAATATATGCTTCAGTTGGTTGTGGCGGAAGGAATCGGTTCGAGCAAAGATGAGTACGATTTTTCGTCGATGAATTTGCCGAAATGGTTGGTCATTTAGGCGCGGAGGGCTGAAAAGAATATTTTTCATAATTCAGTAGGCGAGATACGTTGCAAGGGAAGGGGAAGAAAAACATGCTGAAATTATACATTACCCAATCTTAATGGAAATTTTATACAATGACCGCAATATATACATTAAATGTAAGATATATATCATATTTGCATGTATCTCGTTTTTTTTTTTCAGATGCAACGAAGAATAGATATATAGTGGAAAGAGAAGAGGAAACTATGGACACCTAGGATCCTTCGTCCCTTACTCGGTCGTTCATTCACTTACTCACTCTCCTCTCACTTCTATTCTCTCCTCTCTGTGTGCTTTTAATTTACCGGGCGGCAGGCAAATGTTTGCGCCACTCCCCCTCGATCGTACAACCCATTTCTCCACCCTCTAGCTCTCTCTCTCTCTCTCTCTCTCTCTCTCTCTCTCTCTCTCTCTCTTTCTCCTACTTTTCTACTCTCCCACTTGCTCTCGTTTACGATCATTCCACCCTTCGTTCTAGTGCGACTTTCTATCTTTCTCTTTTTCTCTCCGTTGCTTTTCTCTTTCGCTACCCTGAATATATTGACTGACTCTGACCATCGAAGCTCTAACGTTAAAGAATTCGCTATCGATGCTAATCTTGATAAAACGCCAAGGTCATTTATCCGAAGAGAAGATCGATCTTTCAATATCCGTCTCTCATCCACCCTCTCTATCTGTCTCTCTCGTTAAGTATCACGTTCTTCAATACTTTTCCAATCGCATTCATTACCGATTTTTATACACTGACACCGAAATCATATCAAACGTGGGAAGAATTTGATCGAACTCTTGGTTCTATTTACCATAGATTTCCCAGAACATGTAGGTATATATACATACGTTCTTCGGCGTCGACCACGAAAGGAAAACACGCGAGTCCTGTAACATGCAAATACGATATCGGAAAGCGATACGTGTTTCGATTACCTTTGGATTTACGCTCACCCGATGCTAATAATACTCACTTGGAGAAGTCGCTTATATTGACTGACACGAACAAAATGACGAATCTAGCGAATCTTCCTTCAAGAGTTATAGAGATTATTGAAATTGAAAAAGAAGATGTTAGGAATCGCTATGAACGTGGAACTGATGAGAAAATATACAAACGCAAAGATCTAATCGGTCCTTGGAAGTTTTCGCGACCCGACTGACGTCGTCGTCGTCGTCGTCGTCGTCGTTGTCGTCGTCTTTCTATTTGCAGGCTCGTTAAATCATCGTAGATGTGGATTTCGCGAGCGTACGGTCCGTCGTGCTCTCACACACACACACACACACACACACCCTCTTTTCACCAGCAGCAGGCAGTAGTAGCAGTAGCAGCAGCACCACCACCACCCAACGACCCCGCGCCTTTCGCTCGTGGCTTTTAATAAATGGAATAAAAACGAGATCAAATATTTAACCGAGGAAATATTTGAGCGAGTGCCTATTATTACAGAGTAGTGGTGTAGCATAGATATCTGGCCGCAACGCCATGGTACCGGCGACGTCGCCGATCTTCCATGTAATAATAATTAACGATTGCCATTTCGTTTATGTCTGGCAAATATACCTAGTTGTTCGTTAAACTCCTATAGATATCCGTGTGTCGATTTAAATCGACATCCAGCGAGGGAACTTTCTTTGCACACTTTCTGCTTCCACGTTTTCCAGTTTAATCGTCCCTTCCCCTCCACCTCCCTACCCACCCTCTCTCTCTCGACTCGCTTGATTTCGCTTAATAAAAGTGTTTCAAATAATTATCACTCTTCCAAACGTATCCGTCGTGCGAACAGCTAATGTCTAGGTACATTAACTTTCTAATTGATCTTTGATCTACAATCAAAGTCCGAATTCGATTGGGTTTTGTACGTTTGTAAAAAGTAAAGAACAAAGTTAAAGGATAGGTAGTTGGGTACCTATAATTTTGTCGTTTTATTCGAACAAATGATCGTTCATTCTATTCGTTCGTGGGAACATTCGCGCAATGAATCAGTTATATCCTAACGTGTCACACCTACCTGAAATAAAATTGCCGAGTTATCTTAAAGACTTACCTTACGTACATTTCTGCTGTATTTAATAGGTTCGCCGAACGTTATTCTCTGTTGGTAATATGCAAGTAATACTCGACGCGTAATAATTACACGTCATTGCCACGCGACTTTGTCCTGATATACGGTGCCTAATGAGGGTTAGCTTTCTCGTTTGACCCTCTTTTCCCTGAACCTGGTGGTCACGTGAACGGAAAGAGTACATCGAGGACATCGGCACACGTGTAAATAACTCGACGATCTTCCATGTAATAATAATTAATGATCACCTAATTGGACTACCTAAAAGGACTACTACTCAAAGGACTACTCGATCGTTATCGCAATAATCATCGAGAGAGAGAGAGAGTTATTATTTTTCAGAGAGTTTGATTATTTTTATTTTGAAACCTTTGAGAAAGGGGACGTTAAACGTGATCGATACTCACAGACTATACTACTTGGGTTTAGGATCGAATATTTAGGGAAAAGAGAAATACACGGTTATTCCACGTTCGCGTCGTTAGAGAAGCAAGAAGTCGTAGATTGCGTCGTTCCGACGGACCCGGCGCAACGTGCTCTATCTTCTTTCGGTCGACCTCGTGAAACCTTTATTGGCTCATAATTTTCTCTCCTCTAGACATTCACATACACACACAGACACACCACATACTCAA
The DNA here is from genome assembly GCF_001313835.1 of Polistes canadensis. Taxonomy (NCBI): domain Eukaryota; kingdom Metazoa; phylum Arthropoda; class Insecta; order Hymenoptera; family Vespidae; genus Polistes; species Polistes canadensis. The sequence continues at coordinate 84,947 of NW_014569700.1, read as the reverse complement.
ACGTGTATTACGGCACGCTGCGTGCAAACATCTAAGGGACGGGGATCTTTTGAGATCTCGACCTTAGCTATATCTAAAACTTATCATCCAGAGTTATTCTAGATAATTCCTCTCTCCTGGTGGTGGTCCCAAATAGTTATCCCGAGTATCTGCACAGAAAATCAATTATTTGCTTTTTAATGTTTTTCTTCTTCTTTGAAACATAATAAATCAATTTCTATTTTGGACGTAAAAGAAAAAAAAAAAGATGCATTTAACAAATAAATATAAGATGTAAAATATTCTTTTTATTCTAATGTAAGTAAAAAAGGTAGGATGTAAAAGATAAAAAGGGAACTATCTGATAAAGGAAAAGTGAAGAATTGTACGGTGTCTTTGAACCGGGTTCGAAATCGTTCTCGAAAGGGTAAAGTTAAGAGAGGGAGGAAGAAGACAGAAAAGGGGGCCGTACGAAGGAAGGAAGGAACGAACGAAGCTACCCTTTGAAGCAAACCAGTTAGAAGATGAATTCGAAGGCAGCTTCGAGTAAAAAGAGAGAAAGAGAGCTCGAGGGTGGTAAGGTAGACTAGAGGTGGGTGGATTGCGAGGGTGATGATAGGGTTGGGTACAAACACGGAGATGGTAAAAGTTTATTAATTAGCTGGCATTAAGAGCGTGGCTGTTCCTGTTCCTTGGAGTCGACGGAAGAGAAAAAGAAGAAGAAGAAGAAGAAGATAGGAGGAAAAGGGAAGAGAGAGAGAGAGAGAGAGAGCGAGAGAGGGAGGGTTTTTCATCAAGAAAAGAAAGAAGGTAGGAGACGATGAAAGGCTCGGGAGTTTTTTAGCTAAAAAGATGCAACCTTCGTTCTTTTACAATCCAAAATATAGTAACGAAAGGATCGATAAAACTAACCAATGTCAGAACAGACGTCATCCAACTGATACGAATTTAGATAGAAAACAAAAATAAAAGGAAGAAGGTGTTGTCGATTATACAGCTCGATTCGTATGTGAGAAATATTAAATGACCATTTGTCCGGTGAATCAAGGGAAGCATACAAGAATCGGTTAGTCTCTCGTCATTCTTCGCTCGCAAACCGTTCTGTCTATTCATATTTAATTCATTCTGCTTGCTTGCCGGTGGTACGTCAAGGGGTAGTTACGAGCCTCGATAGAGAGAGAGAGAGAGAGAGAGAGAGAGAGAGAGAGGGTTGCCTCTACTCACAGAGACAAACGTGGGATATTACACTGTATTGCCACGCGAATTCAATTTCGTTGTCGTCGACAAAATTCTATCGGATCGCCGCAGCCATTATTTCCTTTCGATCCTTCTATAAGATGTCTTTTGATAAATTCATTCACAACAAAATATATATCTTTTCGTTGAACAAAATGAAGAAAGATAAAATAAAAACAAAATAAATGCGTTAGATAATCCTTTTTTCATTTAGAAGAGATATTCGTATTCTCTTTGTTACCGTAGGCAAGCATCTCCGGAAGGTAGAGAAACCGGTACGATAAAGCGATGTGGAGCAACGCAGCGCGTTTGTATGTACCTATATATATATATATATACAGACTTATACACAGATATAATATATATATTCCCATTTTCCGTATACATATATATATATATATATATATATCTATATATAGATATAGTTTCTATACACCCCCGTTCAGCCGGTCGGAAGTCTCGACCAAGCCCAGAACAGGAAGGAGAGAGATTTGCAGGCCCTGTGGGCTTGTTTGACTTTACTTGCAGCTATGTAATTGAATATTATACCAGGCTGCTTCGTTGGAAGGGTTGAAAACTCTTACGAAGTGGGAGGGGTTTTGTCGGAGAATTCGAATGGTGGACGAGAGATAGCCCCAGAAAACTGGTAGGGGATGCTTGATGGAGTGATCCATAAGAGGAACCAGAAAATTAACTGAAAATCTCACGAAATCGCAAAGGACCCCTCGGCGGTAAGGGGTTGGCCCGCCGGAGGAATGTTTACCCTTTATTATACTCGCGCATCTTCTCTTCCAACGGATCTTCGTTGCTCCTCGTCCACCCTCTTCTTCGCCTTTCCTCTTTATTTCTCTTACGTTAGCGAATCGTGGAAAACCGCAGGGCATCTTTCTCCCTTTTTTCTTTTCTCCTTGAAAATCTTTCTTCTTCTTCTTCTTCTTCGGGGTTTAACATTTTCTCGGAAATTCGATGAGAGTTACGTTGTAAAATCCTTCGGTTGGAGCGTTCATTGCACAAAATTCATTCAAAAAATGGATCGATGGTTCAATGGTAATAATATATTTTATTATACATTATATACAATTATCTATTCAAAAAAAAAGTAGGATAAAAAATGACTTCGAAAGAAGATACACGATCACTAAAATTATTCCTTTCGATTATATTTAAAAGAGAGAAATAATTTCTAGGGCTATTTATATTTTTCAATTAGAAGGAGACCATTTATGAAATAAAAAAAAAAGTCTTGTATATTTCCATCGGACAGTTTATACAATAGTTTGATTCGACTTTGACCGAAGTACCGATGGGAACGGATTAAGGAGGACGTGCAAGGTTAGCCACGCACGTAGGTATCCACGCAACCATCTCTACTCCATTTCCACCTGAGCTTGTAAGGAGGGAACTAGAAGAGATAGAAGGAAATAGAGTAAGAGATGGAAAGAGTTGGAGCGAAGTGGAGGGGGTTGATAGCAAGAGGGGATGAAAGCGGACTCGCCGCAGGACGGTTGGTGTACAGTACCGCGTATAGTTCGCTGGTCGATGGTGCGGTCCGTAACGCCCAGCTACTGCGCAACCAATGCGCGAGTCCACCATGTTTAATGCTGCGAATTCGCTCACCCTCCGTCCTTCTCCTCCTCTCCTTCCCCTCCCCGTCCTCCTCTTTCTCTTCTTCCTCCTCTCTCGTTCGTCTTTCTCCTTTCAACAACCGGTGAAACGGGCCGGGGGTTGCGTTCCAGCTTGGCGCCGTATGCTGGTACCGACCCTCGCGTTATACCCTAACCTTCGTCTGCTCGATATCGCCCTATCCACTCTCTCCCTCTCCCTCTCCCACCATCTATCTATCTATCTTTCTCTATGCACGCCGCATAACGGACAACAAATTCCCATGTACATACGAATGGCTCGAAACCGCAGTCCCAGCTATCCTTTTTCCAATTTTCAGCCCTTTTTTGTTTGACGCGCGATGCGCCTTACTAGCCAGATAGAAGAAATGATCGTATTTCTCCATTTCTTTCGTATTTTCAATCGTTCGATCCTACTTTGTAATTTTGATTAGCAGCACGGTTTGGTTTGGAGCTCGCAAGTTTCGTTGAATAATCTTTGTACAAAAGGCGGAGTACGGAAGGCAATGTGTTGCGATCAAAGAGGGAAAACGGCTCGACGGCGGTCCTCATAAAATATCGATAGGTAGTTTGGAGCGCGCGCATCGACGTTATAATGCTGCATAATGGTTAGAGCGATGTATTTAGGGGTTGGCTAGGTCGTCGGGCCGTCGTCGGGCCGTCGTCGGGCCGTCGCCGTGCCCGTAGAGAGAGGCGTCCGTAGCTCGCGATGGGTGGCAGGCCGCTCCCAGTGACGAGGGGGTGACGAAGGGTGGCAAGCTGGGTGGCAAGCTGGGTGGCAAGCTGGGTGGCAAGCGGGGGTCGCAGAGAGGGTGGCCCAGAACGGGGAAGCACTAGTAACGAGTATTTGCAGGCCGGCTCGATGCATAGTTAATGATTTGTCAACCAAACTCCCCCTACTGGACCATGCCGAACCTGACTAGGCCATACATTATAACCGTTCACGTACCGGGTGACCACGTGACACGGGCTCACGGATATACGAGCGAAAGCTTAATACCCGCGTAACTCGTGCTTTGAGTTCCGATCAAAGTCTCGCGTTTGCTTTCGCATGTAGTAGTAGTAGTACTCGTGTTTGCCTATCCGTACTTTCCTAACGGCTAGGTCATCAAGCTTTTCGAAAACAGGGAAAAAAGGATCGATGCTTTGCATTCATCGGACTCTTTCCTTATTATATTCGCCATTTCTTTTTAGTTTTAATCGATAAATAATTTTAGGGGGAATTTTGGTATTTCATAATAACGATATTGAAAATGTTTCGATTAAACTTTGGAAAGATTCATCGTCGTCGTCGTTGTCTTACTCGTATCACCCGTTAGAGATAGTTCGCGTACGTCCTCTCGTTAGATACCACGCGTGTAGAAAGTAGCACGTCGTATCGAAGTAACGGTAATTCAACTAGGATATCCCTTAACCGACCTTATCCTCTTATCGTCGAACAGGAGAGATACTGCTTATAGTTTAATTTCCGATATGTATGCGGAAAAGCAACGTAAACAACATCGCGGACCTCGAATTATGACGTTAATTCGCCAACATGTCGTCGCGTATAGCGTTAAATATCCTGCCAAATATTGAATGAATTACCGTCGTCATCGTCGTGCCTCATCCTTTTCCACCCGGTAATATATTTATTTATGGAGAACGTGAATTTTATGAACATCGTTTGGCCTGCTACGGATAGGAATATTAAGTGCTTCAAAAAATGAGAGGTAGAGAGAGAGAAACAAAATACGCGTATAAAATCGTTTCATTTAAATTATCCGTCGGACGGTTTTTCGTATAAAAAAAAAAAAAAACAAAAAAAAAAGGAAGGAAAAGAGAAAAAATAAATATGCGTATTTTATGAAATTCGCTTGGTCGAATAAAATGTCGAAGAACGATGCAGAGATAATGGACTCGGTTGCGTAAACATTCGGGCCGATTACTGTATTAATCTTGCATCGATTCGCTCTATTAGGGCACGTCGCCGCAAAGTACGCACGTTATAAGAAAATAAAGGACGAAACCTAATAATAATCGGTTAGGTCGATCGAGGTTGGTTCGGGTCACGTTCTTCGAAACACCGTATATGCGGTTTCCCTTTCTTCTTTTTTTTTTTTTATGGTGTCCTCTTCTATTCTTGCATGATATTAGCGTGAGTGGACGGTGGTTTAGCTGAGCTTGCGTTTAAATAAATACGTCACAATACCGATGTAAATAAATCATACTCTCTTTTCTATTGTATACTATTGGGGAGAAAATAATGATAAAGAAAATATTATATCTAGATAATATGAAAGAAGGAAAAAAAAGAAAAATAAAGAAGAAAATCCAAAAACAAACGAATAAAGACTCGATATCGAGGAGCATCGAACGGATACTACAAATGTACATAGCATTAATTAAATGTAACAAGAGCCGATAGAGTAGAGCGCAGTGGTTAGAAGCTGTAGACAATCTCCAAATATTTGCGAGGCCAAATATCTTGGCTAAACACCAGCGCAGTGACACAGCGCCTTCCGAACGTCTAACACGCTATAACTGCTTTCTGTAATGATAAATCCATACGCAAAGTGATGAATACTTCGAGTAATCAAACACTTTGCTAAGATTTTCTTGCCGGAACGACGCGTGACCTGCGACGACGGCGATCGATCTACCGCAAATTGTTCTTATTGTGATTCAATTGGTATTTACAATACAATATATTTCATCTATAGCAATCGACCACCAAAGCTTTCAAAACATTCCAAATCTTTTCTTTTCTTTTCTTTTCTTTTCTGTTCTTCTATTTTCTTTTGTGAAACAAAATAATCTTATTTAGAAAAAAAGGAATAAAAAATGTGAAGAGGCGTTTTTCTTCCGTAGTATGGCTCGTGCTTAAAAAGGTATAAAGATCGAGGAAGGATTCTTGTGTGTTTGGCTAATTCGAAAGATCTCCGAGAGAAACTACCGAAGGGCCTTTTACCTCTGTCCGGTTTCCCGCTGTGCTAGCGGCGTGTTCCATGGTGTTAGATAATTGTTTGGCTCACAGCATGGGGTGGGTTCGCCCCACCTGGCACCATAGCCCTCGTTCATTCTCAGGACTATAGAGGACCGTAACATGCCGTGCCATAGAGAACGTGGTCCATAACTTCGACCGTAATTTGTCATGATTACCAGGAGATTACTGGCTCGCTGACAACCTTTTGCTTACCGTTTACAAGCATGACTCCTCTATGCTCCGCCCTTTAAACAGCCTAACGTTAACGCGATTCTCCTGGGAGATCAAACTCCGTCTTTTGCCATTTCATCCTTTACCGGATGAGAAATCGAACATCCTGCTTGCATTCCGATTAAGACGCGACGTTGAAAAATAATCAAACGTAATTTAACTAACAAATTTCATAATAAACTAATTATAATCTTCGAGGTAAGAAAAATGTCTACGAATAAACCGAGCAAGTATATTATTAATCGATGATGCATCAGGTGTAACGAAATAAATAAATAAATAAAAATAGTAAATGTACATGCACAAAGAGTAAAAGAAGAAAAAATAAACGAAGTCATTCCGTAGGCATGAGAAGTTGGAGCGTTAGTTCGTTGAATTGAAGGAGTTTGAAATCGCGTAAGCGAACGTCGACGAGTTTGCCACTTACGTCAAAGTTTTTGCGTTCCTTTCTCGTCGAGGAAAGAGGATGAGGAAGAGGAAGAGGAAGCGGAGGAAGAAGAAGAAGGAAAAGAAAAAGAAGAAGAGCGTCGCGACGCTCGGCGTCGTTTGCCAAGCACACACCGCGATTTGATTCACTCGCTAGCTCGGCTGGGTTGGCTCCCTTGGCTCCTTCTCTCGTTTGTGCGTGTCTTTCCTCCTCGACGGTCTTTGCGAGAAAAAGAGAGAGAAAGGGAATGAGAAGAAGAGAGAGAGAGAGAGAGAGAGAGAGAGAGAGAGAGAGAGAGAGAGAGAGAGAGAGAGGGAAAGACCGTCGAGCTGACTGACTATGCGTGTACATGTGTACGCGTGCTCTTTGCTTGTGAGCACGATGTCAATATTATACGACAAACACACTTAAATAGGCTTAAAATACTAACATCTACCTCGTTCTACGCCGCTATGTGCCTTGCGTGTACTCCCCGCGCGTGTATGACTTTATAGAAGCGTGTTTAATTATATCTTTAGGCCGCACCGGTGGGTGATCCATTCGAATTATCCGATCGTTCGTGGTTACTCAAGCGATTACATTAGTTATGTAAAGTGTTGTAATCGGTAATAATATTTTGTTTACCGAAATCCCCTGTAATTGACGATGACATAACACATTGTCAATAAGAACGATTATTATCTAAATAAAAATACTAGATAATAATCGACATTTTATTTTTTTCTTTTCTTTTTCTTTCTTTCTTTCTTTCCTTCTTTACAAAGAGGCAAGAAATTTCAAGAGCGCGTGTTTCCATATTATTATTTATTGAGACAAATAATGTACTACGTCCGATGTATTTTTCTATTGGAATGAACGATTTATCCAAGGATCGTAGTAATACCTTTCGAAAAAGCCGGCTAGAGTTGCTGGTAGAGAGAGGGAGAGAGAGAGAGAGAGAGAGAGAGAGAGAGACCGGATCTTTGCTCGAAAAAGAAAGGATGAAGAAGAGTAAGAAGAGAGATGAGTAAAAAGGGCTGGTACATCGTCGCAAGGGCAGAGTTGAATGCCGCGTTCCGCCAAAACTCCGAACGCAACATTGAACTTGTAAGAGCTAACGAGATCAATGTTGAAGTTCAGAACTGGTGACTGGGTGTTTGCTGATTGGCTTAAATCAGCGTTAAGCCGATCCAATCCAATCCGTGCTTCGAGCCAGTCGGCCCCTTTCCTGTCCTTTAGATAGGGCTACAAACTTTAGGGTGAAACCTTCGAATTTCGCTTACGTATGTAGTTACCTGTGCATACGTGTAAGCCTGTATCGATACAAATCACTGTATCGAAGATCAAGTTTTTAATAAATCTTCAAAAACGATGACAAAACCGATGGGAAATGGAATCGAGTCTAACGTTACGTGCGAATTTTTTCCCTGTCGACGAGAGGAAGGAGAAAGTACATATAATGGAAGAGATACGCGTGTTTTTCTTTTTTAACAAACTCTTAGACGTCCGGTTTGTACGTTTTTAAAGAGCATCATCGTTCATCACCGACGGAAATTGTAATGGTCAGATCCCGGACAAAAAGTCAAAACGTCCGGATGCGGCTTCCCATTGTCGATTGTACGCAGTTCAATCGCCGTAAAATTCTTGTTGTGCCTTTCTCCTAGGGATTCTTTTGACATATTTTTCAATAGATCTATCCAATGTATCTTTCTCGTGTCAGACCTGGACTGAAGTTTTGGGAGAAGTTGTGAGAAGAATCGAATAAATATTTGATACACTCCTTTCGTTTATTTTCTTTTCTTAAATTATCAGTTATTTTTCAACAACAACAACAACAAAAAGAAAAAAGAATAAATAAAGGGAGGAAAACAATTACCCTGGCTTTTGATAAATCGAACTGGACGATATCATCTACTATAACGTAAGAAGAAAAAAGAAAAAAAAGAAAAGAAAAGAAAAGAAAAGAAAAAAAAAATAAATAGAAACACCTATAGAGTCTTTCCCAAGCAATTTGTCCAGGCTGTCCTGTTTTGAGATATCAACAACGACCACCGTTGTCCCGTTGAAAAGTGTCCCCAGGAAACGTCAGTATTCAAAGCATAACGCCCTTCCCAGTCCCGGCCAACCCCCGTAAACTCCTCAACAGCCCCTGAACGTGCAATTTCACTGGCAACGCTTACCAAACTAATGTCGAACGTATATCGTTGGGGCGTGGAATACGAAGGGATGACATGCACGTTTCCGAATGATATATCGCGCCTCACTCGAGCGCAGTAAACGTTAATAACGATGCATCGTCAACACCGAGAATCCGTCCAATTAAGGAATCTCGCAAATTTCGCCACCTGCCGTTTGAACGTTGCACGAGTATTCTCGAGCGAGTGCCTACGTCTATCCTCTACTGAAATCTTGCGAAAAATAAAAAGGAATAAAAAATAAGAAAAAGAAGAAAAACGACGCGTGTCGTTTTAGAAATTCAAGAGAAAGAGAGAGAGAGAGAGAGGAAGAGGTGCCAGTGGATAACTGAGTCGAGATGCGAGCACTAAAACAACATTTTAAACGGGCAAACATGCATAGAAAATGATAACAAAAGGCGTGACCGGAGCGGAACACATGTCCAAACATTAGGCACAATGTCGTACCGCTCAGAATTGTCCCCCTCTTTCCTCGCTCGCTTCCTCGCTCGCTTACTCGCTTGCCGCCAGCACCACTACCAACGGTAAAATGTTTGCAATGCGTTACACGCTCATTCAGCTTGTGAAACGGTACGGTAAACGGTACCTAAACACCATGGAATGGCCAAGAAATGGCGTAGGAGAATGACCGGGGTCGTTCACTGCCGCCAACAGATATCCAAGCGCATCTCGCTTGGCCCTTTTCATTCGAAATGTCCAAACCTAGGCACTGCATTCTATTTGCGTCAAAAGAAGACTGGATGGACGGGAATGGAAGAAGAAAAGGGAGACAATTTAGGAAAGTTTAATATCCGAAGACGAATGGATCGTTTGGTGGAAATAATTTTGGCGAATCGAACGAATAATATCGCGTGTGTCATTTCGTCGATGAGGCTAAAACGAAAATGTACATAAAAAGTTAAAAGGAAAGAAAGGAAAACGAACGAACGAACGAACGAGCGAACGAACGAACGAGCGAACGAACGAACGAGCGAGCGAACGATCCCTTCCACCCTTCCAACTAACCCGTGCCGAAATTCTCTGCGGCGGGAAGTCGTTAGGCGTTTTCTGACGCGAGATAAAATTCCGGGAAGCACGTTGAAACGACTCTCTGCTCCGGGGCCTGGGTATTGTTTTAACGTGTTTGAGTCAAATATTGACGCAAGTTGGGCTCGCAAGCCGTCCTGGAACAGAACGGAACGAGATGAGACGGAACGACCCACATAACATCAACGAGAGAACAAGAGAGAAAGAGAGAGAGCCAGGCCCATCCTGCCCTCTTCGTAGTCCTCTTCATCGTCTCGTAATAACGAAGAAAGAGATAGAACACATCTAGGGAAAGAAAAATAGTCTTCTTCGTAGTTTCCTCTTTGTAACACTACCAAGGCTGCTGTCGTCGAGTATCGTAATACATACTAGTCGTCCCACCGGAATTATCTACGATTTTATTTCAATGTCTACCGAGAATGAGAGAGAGAGAGATCATTATGCGTAGTGATTATTTCAAATATACCTACTACTACGTTTCGTTTCAAAGCACAATATCCGAAAATAATCTCGGATCGTGAAAAGATAGGAAGAGGGAAAAAGAGGGAGGTAAAGAATCGTAGACGCGTAAACCGCTTTGGATCTCATAAAATCTCATAACCCCAGGCTGCTCGCTGGAGGCTCCCCCTCTCCCTCGTAGCGTTACCATTTCTCTGGCGATGGGCTTCGATTGGTAAAAGAAGAAGGGTCGAACCGTAGAGATGGTACCGTTTTCTCTCCCCTATGCTGAAATTTCAATGATGGCCGGGGGAGGTCAGAGGAGGTCAGGACCATGTTTGTTTTTCGGCTCACGCCTTTTGACGGAGGCCTTATGACGCGATTCGTAGCAAGACGAGAAGACCACGGGAAAGATTCTCTTTCTCTCTTTGGAGTATCCAAAATAGATGCTTTACGGCGATCTTCAGAAGTTTCTACGCGTGCTATTCCACTATTTCTTTCATTCTTTCTTTTCTTTGCATGCAACAACGATTTATCGTGTACGAGAAGAACGCAAGTCGTAAAATAGAAAAGAAATGGGGAAAGAAAGAAAAGCGAGAGAGAGAGAGAGAGAGATAGGTTAGCGAGTGCAAAGGAGGGGGAGGCGAGGGTGGTCTCGAAAGAGAGGCGAAATAACAGGGCTCTCTCTCCTCGGCTCGCCCTTCAAAAGACTCGGAATATTGTCCTGCAGTGCAAACAGTCCCAGACACATTCTGCGTTCCACTTTAGCTCGAGGCTGCGCCAAGACGCCTAGCTTCGCTTTGCTTCTCGTCTCTCTCTCTCTCTCTCTCTCTCTCTCTCTCTCTCTCTCTCTCTCTCTGTCTCTTTCTCACGTCTCCTTACCTAACCTCGCCGCTCGCAGTGTTTGCCCGCAGGCAAATGTGTTTCCTTAGGCAGTCCGAAATGTTTGGACGAGTCTGTGCTTCGTGCCGCGCGCGCGAGTAGTGCGAGCCGATTCAAAGTGAAGTGGACTGAAGCTCGGTGGTGGCGGTCGGTTATCGAGACCAAGGCGGGGATGCTTTCGTCGGTCGGAAAGTAAAACAAAAAATAAAAGGAAAGGAGACCTGTTAACTTGTCACGAGAGGCCCATTCGAATCGTTCTTAAGGGTTAATGCAACGAAAACGGGTATTTTGGAATAAGTTGAAAACGTAGAAGGTGTATTAATGGCTCGTTATTTCGATCGAATTATATAAAGAATATCTTCTCTCTTCGACTCTCCTTCTTCTCTTGAATAACTACTCTCTATCTCTCTCTCTCTCTCTCTCTCTCTCTCTCTCTCTCTCTCTCTCTCTCTCTCTCTCTGTACTCCTATCAAAGCGCCTCGGGCCGTGTGCAGTAGACGTTGCAAGCTGGATGCACGTATACACGGCGCACACCTGCGACGAATAGATTAACCGTGTGTCGGCGCATTGTCCTAGGGACACATGTAGCCTCTAAGTAGGTTGTGTGTGTTAGATTCGCAAACATGTCTGCAGCGTTGTCAGACGGGCAGGAAATTACGTCCGCCTTTAGCCGCTCTCTATATTACACCACCCTCTGGCGCACACACGCCCGCAATACGTAGCGGAGAGCTACAGGAGTTAGCTATATCCACCTCTATCATGCCCATGGAAACCTTCTCTCTCTCTCTCTCCCTTATATTCTCGCTAGAAATCGCACGAGCTTGCCTCGCTACGCCCTCTGCTACCTCCTACGTGCATACGTGCATACGTACATATGTATATCTATCCGTGTAGATATCTACGCGCATATATATATATATATATATATATATATACACTTATACATAGAGAGTAGAACGAAGAGAAGGAGCAAGAGGAGGATGAGCTTTCGTACGAAGCTATCTACCCTGAGATACGTGTGTACACAAGCGTCGTATGTACATCGCGGTGTGCTACATAGCTAGGGCTAACAATAATGCGACTGCTTGCAAATGGGATAGATACCTATACCTGCCGACGTGACAACCTGCAAGATGGCACCCGTCGTTCGTACCGAGTTACACTGCTAACTTATCTTCTACGCGATTACCACCTAAACGATTGCGAAAATCTTTATTATTTGACAAATTTCTCTGTAACTTGACTTTTTCTTCTAGATGATAGAAATGCGATGTGAGAGAGAGAGCTCGTGCAAGAAACGCAAGAGGTTCTCTTGTCCAAATACTGAGTCACTGCGACAACATGGGATCACTACCACCACCATCACCACCACCAGCAGCATCGTCATCGACAAGCCGGGCTTGAAAATCGACCGATTGTCCTGTGTATTGCTACGAGAAATCAAACGAACCGATTTTTCTTTCCCAAAGATTTCATTAATTTGTTCGCAACAAAAATATAACCCCAATCGATAACACGTCGAAAGTCAAAAGAAGAAATTTGAAAGAAAGAAGGGAGAGAGGAAAGTTGTCTCGAAGGTTGGTCTCGAGTTTGCAAGGGAAGGGTAGGGAACGGGAACACGAGGGTATTAAATTAAATCGCGAGATACTCGAACCAAGGGGGAGAAAACTTGCTGCGGGAAATCGTTAGAGGGGCGAGAATTACTACGTTACAATAATATCGCAACTAATGCTATGCAAAGGAAGATCCGTGTTATCTTTCGACCGGTTGCGAGAGCTCCTCCAAACGATCAACCGTGTTTTTAAACCTTAGACGAGGGATAATATCTTTCGTAAGCTTTTAAAAGGTACGGTAGATCTATCAAAAAAAAAAAAAAAGAAGTACATTTTCTAATGTACGATACGTAAATTGCAAGAATCGATAACGTGGATTAATAGTCAAACACGCAAATATTTCCAGTTACGCGTATCTTTGTTGTCGATTGTCAATTAAAAGGGAGGACGGATGGGTTCGCGAACGATCATTTATATTTTTCCCGTGGAACATGTAAATCTAGGCAATATCGCTATGTTGGCGCCAATGGTCCACGGTCGAGTGACTGGTGCTGATTGATGTTGCGATGTTTGGCTAGAGGGTTGTTTCTCTGCTCCGCAGCAGTCGGCCGCGGGGTGGTTTCAGGGGTGGCTTTTGGTAACGCGGACCCAATAAGCACCTCACCCACACGCGTGGGACGCGTATATCTCCTGTTCCTTCTACGCTTAGTCTTCCTGAAGGAGGTGGAGCCATTGTTTACCCGCGCTGCAGCCCGTCTGTTGCGAATACGGCCATCATACTCTTCGTTATCCCTAGAGAGAAGCTAGCTTTAAACTGTCCCTAGTAACGTCCTCCCTCTCCCTCTTTTCTTGCTGTTACTTCCCCGAGAATATTAGATCGCGGTACTACCTTTTCCCTTTGAAAATATTACTCCTGAAAATTAATAAACTTTATCGCTCTTTTAAAAATGCGCCTCCCGAACAACGAGCGAGCTTTGTTAAGCGTAAGTCCGTATCCACAGTGCGGTACAAACTCCAATAAAGTGTAAATTGTGAAAATGTAAATCTGCCCCGTCCTCTCTCTTTCTCTCTCTCTTTGTGCCGAATTATGCGATCGACTATCGGAAAGAGTCGAAAGCACGAGCGGAAAGTATGAAGCAATTATTACATTTGCCGGTAAACAGGCTTGTTTATTCGATCTCCATCGCGTGTTCGGCCAACCAACCCGTATGCTTATGCACACGATTCGTTCCTGTAGCCCTTTTCGCTAATTTCTTTGATGTCCATTGTGTTTTGCGCGCGCGATAAAATCGAGACCCGTGTGTAATTCGGTAAAACGAAGGGACATATTTTCCAGTAGGCGTGACCTTTCTCCGTCCACCGACAAAGAAGAGAAAAAAAATAACCGAACGGAACAAAAAGAGTTACAGAGAGAGAGAGAGAGAGAGAATTTCTATCGACGAGAAAGAAAGATTCGTCGAGTTTCGCAATGATGCGAGTTGTTTTCTTTTTTCTTCTCGTTTGTTTGTTTAAAACAAAAGTTTTGTTTAAAAAAGTCACGTAAAAGCGGTGAACTACGCTTTACGCAATGTTATCGTCCTCATCTCTCTCTCTCACTCTCTCGTTCTCTCTAACGCTCTCTCGTCGTTTCGAAAATGTATTAATTATACGAATGCAGACGTGCGCACGGTACGGGAATATTTTAATCTACTTAAAAAGCCATTCGTTTGAAAGTAATTATCGCGATGAAATGAAAATGTCAACGTCGCGCTCGCGCTCCCGTTCCCGCGTGTTTGTGTTTCACGATCGCGTCCTCCTGTTTACCTGCAAATCTAACTAATCTAAATGGTAATGCGACTGAATTACGATAAACACCGACGAATTTTCCTCCTTCCATCGGACGCTCGTCTACGTATATCTATATATATACATACATATAAATAGATACGCATAAATAGATAGACGCGCGTATCGGTTGGAATCTTTGTGCATCGCGAGCCCGCATCATTCGACGAAGACAAACGGAAAATCGTTGGGGAAAATTACGCTAGTCGCTCGATCGAACGAATTTGACCGAATTATCGAATGCGACTGGGAAATCAAATAAATACCGTGAAAGTTCGTTTTTTACATTCGTTCCTTTTCTTTTTTCGAGAAAGATCTTTGAAGAGAAAGAATAGAGGCCACGATGAGAGAGATGGTGCGAACGTTATCGAGTAGGTCGCACCTTGGTCGAGGTGAAACGAGCTTCGACAAACGACGAAGGAGAACTCGTCCTCGTCGTTTTATTTTCACAAAGTCCCGAGAAACGACGTTCTTTCTCTCGTTCGAAGAACGCGCGGCGTGCATCCATCGGTCAGAGCCTGTACTAGACAGTCTCAATATTTGCAGAAACTCGACTGTGGCGTTAGAGAAGTACCTATTTACGAAATTTCCAAGTAAGCGTACTCTTTCCGCCAACAAGATGTCCTCTCTCTCTCTCTCTCCTCCTATCCAGAGAAAAGGTGCTTCGTTAACACGCGGTTCGGTTACTTGTTTCCTGCGTTCGTAGGAATCCCGAGAAGAGGTGGGGTGTGTAGGGGTTGCAGGAACGCGAGGGTGGAGCTGCGGGTGCAACGATCGACCGCGTGAAATCGAGCACCAGCACCAGCACCAGCACCAGCACCAGCACCTGCACCACCTCCTTTCCTTCCCCCTCTCCCCTTTTCTTCCCTGCTATTATCCTACAGCCACACGGGCTAGCCTCGACATCGTCAACATGTTCGAGGCGAGCACGGCCTCTCTCTCTCTCTCGCTTGTTCGCATAAACAAACTCCCAAAAGTATTCGAATAATCCCCGAGTCGAATTATTTTCTTCGTTAGAGAAAACGCACGTTTTTTAAACGATACACCAGTTTAGGAGGGTATTTTCGACTTATAACGCGAATTAAAGTTTAACGCGCGAACGACTATTCTCCGTAATACTGATAAATCAGAGAGTTTTTTTTACGAATAAACCATAATGGACGAGGAATGAAATCGTGTAATATAGGAAACGTTCGCGAGTCGAATTCATATTGCGATATATGTTGGGAGAAAAAAGGGAATTTTTCGAAAATTACTCCCTATTTTTTCGTTGATTTATTACTCCCCCGAAGATTACCTTGAAATAATCGTATAACGTGATATTAAAACTAACGTAACAATATAAAACGTTGTGTTTGAACAACGAAGAAAGTGGAGAAAAATAATAAAAAAAAAAAAAAAAAAGGAAAAAAAAGAGAAAAAAAAAGAATTCGTCCGCATAATATCGCTCTTTCTCTCTCTCTCTCTCTCTCTCTCTCTCTGGGCGTAGGTAATCACACGTTGGAACACGGTATAGTACGCGATTAAACCGAGCACCTACCCTTCTCTAACAACCCTCCTCCCTCCGTTTGACGTTTCTCCAGCACCGTTCGGAAATTGTCGACTGGCAACATGGCCGCCGCTAATTAGCGCCTAATTATTATTTATTGCATCGGACGCTGCTATATACGCTCGGCGTACGAGGTTCTCTCGCGAGTTTGTGCCGACACACAGACAGGACACACGCAAACCGAAAACGATATAGCAAGCCCATGGCCTCGGGCAAAAAGCCAATCGCGGTCCACGTTATACATAGGACACGTGCAACCCCCGAGAATCAATCTGGGTCGTCCTCGAGGATCGTTCGTCTTTTCATCCTACGATCGAAACAGATATTATGATAGATTGATCGATCTATATCTATTATTATCATTATTTTTTCTATCATAGAAAGAGAAATAGTTTAGCTCGCGCGAATATACGAATGAAACGGCAAACGGTTTGACGTTCTTACCGGGATATAGAAAGAAGAGAAAAAAAAGACAAAAAGATATGTACATGTTTGACACGGGACACCTCGTCATTCTTTCGCGTGATTCGAGAAAAAGAAGCGTGAGAGAGAGAGAGAGAGAGAGAGAGAGAGGAAGGGAGGAAGAGAAGGAGGGAGAGGAATCACCCCGCGAACCAACGAGTCCCTTTGGTGGGGGTTGAGTTGCGGCCGGATCGGTGGAGTTAAGTCGGGCCGGCTCGAGTCGAGCAGGGGTACCAACAGGGCGCTCGCAAATATTGGTATTTGGCAAAGACTATCCTTGATCCGTGTCTCTCTTTCTCTTTCTCTCCACCTCCTTCTCTAGTTCTCCTACCCTTTCACTCTCTCGCTCTCTCACTCTCTCTTTCTTTCTTTCTTTCTTTCTTTCTTTTTGACATCAAGCATTCTCTTTCTTTTCTTCTCCAATCCCTCCCTCCCTCCCTCCCTCCCTCCTTCATTCTTTCCTTCTTATTGGTAATAACCCTAAGAAGAAGGTGATACCAATCGACTGCGTATATTTACAACGATAACGATGAAAGAGGACTAATTCGAATCGCTAACAAAATGAAACGTTCTTTCGGCTTACTATTCCCCATTTTCTACGCGATAACGAAAGAAAAATAATGTAACGTGTGTTATTGTTCCGACCATGCCACTCTGTTTCTATATTTTGTTGTCCTCCTCTTATATTATATTACTTTTCAATTGTGATACGCGATGCAAATGATATGAAATTGTAACTATCGTTTATCGAAAAAACGAAGAAAGAGGATATAAGATAAAAGTGAACGTTATCTTCCCAAAGTGGGAAATTTGTACTGTTGGTTAGTCGAATAATAAAAGGTGACATGTTTAGGGTAGATAGGAGCATAAAAGATGTTTGAAGTCCGGAGAATTTCGGTCAGAAAAAGGAAATTTGAGAGACGGATAAAGTGACGCGGTGAAGAACAAACTAAAATAAGGACTACCAAGGAAAGCTAACCTCACGAAAAGAAGATAACGCGAAGATAACGGCGAGACCGGATACGTTCGTGTATCACAAAAAAGCGTTATTGCGTGTGTTACCGAATTTCACGTGGGCCCCGGGCCTTTTACCTTTCTCACGAAATCTCTTTTCTATGGAATATTCTTTCTTAAAGATAAATTCTTTGGAAAAGGTTTTCTAATTAAACGTTACCGTTGAAACGATCCGTTATGGTTCCTGGATGATCACGTAGTCGTTTGGCGTTAACGATAGAACCGATTAAAAGCGGGAGAACTGTTAAGTTCTGTAACTGTTAGTTCGATTCTACTAGAGACGAATAAACCTACTATAGTTGTCCTCCTATCCGTGTCACAATATATCACGCCTCGTGCCAATGAAACGAGCCTCCTTCGCAACAATAAAGCTCCTAATTGCTTCGAGCCGAGACGACGCTCTCTAGTCTTTGTCGTTCGACCCTTACACTACCACCCTTCGACTTTTGTCCTCGTTCGCAACAACGCCTACATAATAATTTAAGCCCGCTAATTATCTTCTTTTACGATATAATTCTACTATCGCAAAATCTTATTTTCCCGTTGCATTATATATAATCGATTAGCACATTATGTTTTTACGAATGCATGGGAATTTTGTCAAAAGATCGAAAGACATTTCGGATTTGATCTAACGCTTAAACGATCAATATCGGTCATTGACATTTTTTTCTACGCATTTATTAATAATAAATTAATTTATAATCCCTCATTTAAGAAATAATTTACAAAATATTCATAAAGAATAGTTTAAAAAATAAATCATCCTGACACATATGGATGATATGCGGAATTGTGGCCTCTGACACCCTGGACTTCGACTAACACATTATTTGAAGATCATCGGATGGAACTTAGATAACGTTGCACTCGACTTCGTTCTTTTCAAACAGGAAATGAATGCAACGTACTGTCGTGACTTGACGCGTGTCGATTGGTGCGATGACGCAAGCGACGTAAATATAAAATAAAAATGGACAGAAAAGATAAAAGGAAGGGGGAGAGGAAAAAAAAGAACAAAAAAAGAACAAAAAAAGAACAAAAAAAGAAAAAAAAAGAAAAAAATAGGTATCTACGAAGTGGCCATCTTAAACGGAGTTCAAAAAAACACCTGCGGCACGCGCGTGCACGGATAATGCCCGTTGAAACTTATTTCGACAATAGTGTAGTTTTATATCGATAATATATTCCTAAAGTTAGATCCAGCATCGAAACGGAGACAATGGTTGCTTTTTTGAAGGGAAAGTTCTCGCGTGACTAACTCGTAAAGAAGACTCGTTTTCAATTCCGACTGATTGGCGGACAATAAGACGATCTATCGGATGGGATAGCTGCATTCCAAAAAAAAAAAAGAAATAAAATGGAACGTGAAGTTTTCATTCTCGCGATTCAATTCCACGTTAGTTCCTCGTCAGGTTATGAGACAACTATTCACGAGACAGACTCGTTTCTACGAGTATTCATTCATTCCATTTTTCATTTCTTATTTTTTTTAAATGAACAATACGTAAACTCTGTAATACAACTAATGTATCTTTTTATAAGCAAAACTTGTATTCTATAACGTTTCCAAATGTATCATCGTTGAAAATCTATTTCATTTTTCTTGAATAAATAAATCACTAATACCGATATATGTATGTAATCGTAAAAAAGACTTAGGAAAGTAAATTTGATCGAAAAACAATAGGGAAATTTTCAACTGTTACGTCACGTCTCGACTAATAGCAGGAAAGATTACATCGGTCGATTTAAAAGAAGGGCTAAAAATATCGGCGTCGCTAATTGATCGGCTCTAAATCTAGAACATATGGTCATTATTGACGACTTTACAAGCTTACCTTAGCGGCATTAAATAGGAAACCCCGCTGTGCAACCCTCAGCAGAAAAAGGTCTACGAGTTTTGTATTTGCCATTGCATAGGACGAACTACTACTACTATTTCGGAACAAAAGAGAAAGAGGCCAATTTAGTCGTCGATGCCAACAATTTTCTCTCTTCCTTTTATAGTTACGGTTAACAAAACGTCAATGCTTTTACGAGCTCATTCCAGGAACAGGTAAACTTTACAAAATGCGTTACGGTTACTCTCGTTAATTGAGAAATAATGGCCTCTTCAAATTATACGGTATACACCTAACAAATGCATAAAACCACATAGGAGTGCCTTTTTTTAGTTTATATACTTATTGTAAGATTTGATTTAGAAACGACGTTTTATATTCTCCCTATAACACCATTATTATTTTACCATTAAAATAGTATTATTAATTCCAATCACATCGTACGATTGACAATGCGATTGACAATGCGATTGACAATGCGATTGACAATTATATATTTAAATAATTAATAGATAAATCTTGAATTTTTGTAGATTACGATAAAGATCGTGGGATCGTAATATTAATCGGTGAAAGTTGAACAGGTGCCGGATGTACTGAACTACCGATTGGACATGCCGATTTTACGATGATTTGCACGGAGCATCTAAACTTGCTACCTCGTACTGAAGATGCTAAAAGAGGAGAAAGTGAGGGGGGAAAAGAGTACAGAAAACGATAATCGTCGGTCAGAAGAAGATAGATTTTGAGAAAGGAAGAAGAGACCCAACTAACTAGCCGTGTCCGATCGAGAAACGAGACGGTAAATGTGGTCAATGAAAGAATTCGAAAAGTTTTCAATGTTCTTTACCCATTGATCCTTCTACTTTGGATCAAGCTACCGAGATTATGTGGATCCAGGATCGAGGAAAAATGGTCGCATCGTTTGAACCACCAGTTTCGCTCTAACAGGATCTCAATTTCGGGAGCGGA
Organism: Polistes canadensis; assembly: GCF_001313835.1. Lineage (NCBI taxonomy): Eukaryota > Metazoa > Arthropoda > Insecta > Hymenoptera > Vespidae > Polistes > Polistes canadensis. The sequence goes on along the minus strand of NW_014569700.1, from coordinate 64,749 downwards.
AGGCAGATTTCATGGGAAGAAAACTTCCTGAATTTTGGGACGGGGCTTTCACCTTTCTTTTTTTTTCTTTTCTTTTTTTAGACAGAAAGAAGAGACGATAAAGTGGTTCTCGTAAACCGTAATTTAAAAAAATATTTCGTAGGAATATATCTGAAATACATTATGACGAGGAATAAAAAAAAAACAACAAAAAAAAACAACAAAAAAAAAAAGAAAGAAAAGGAAAGATATAAAAAAAAATGTTCTAGGGTACACGGTCTCTTATTTTACTTGCAATGAAATATAAAGTATCCCTCACCCCAATCTTCAGAGACATTTGAAGTAAAGTCTATTTAACTACCGCTGTTCGTCTACAGGGTAAATTAAAGAAAACTCTATTTCGCTGTTAATTGACGTGAAAATTTACGCCGGGAAACGGTTTCCAACCTAACGTCCAATTGAAAAGAAAGAGAATAGAATTTCTTTTTATTCTTTCTTTTTTTCTCTCTCTCTCTCTCTCTCTCTCTCTCACTCGTGTATATATCTCGTTAAATAAATGTTACAATGATCGGTAGAGAAAGAAAATGAGAATTTAACGATGCTTCACGAGCCTCGGTATCGTTTCCTTTCGCAGATCTCGTTTTTCCTGTGTCCATGGTTGCCGTGCCGGTAATTTTGGTTTAGGTACTATGACCCTTCCCTTGCGAGTTTGTCTTTTCCTGTTGGTCGAAACTTTGCGAAATTTAGCACTGCCCTTCTTCGTTTGTCCTCCTTTTTTACGTTTGCTCCTCGATCGTTTCCGCTTTGACGTTTGATTTTTCCAAGATACATTAACGAGAAATCCTGGCTCGAATCTGTTTGAAGAAATTGTGACATTTTGTTCTTTCGCTCGAAGAAAATGATCGTATAGATCATGCTATTAGTAGTAGCACTATATCAAGACCAACATACTTATATTTGTTGAAACGTTTTTTAATGATTCCAAAATCGATACCACGCCTAAGTGCTACAGAGATTTGTTTTCTCAGAACTTTACCGGCAAATATATCATGTCTCTCGCTAATCCGTTGCAAGATTTCCTTCTCGGATAATCCATTGATCGAACGATCGGTTCTTAAGAGCTCGTAAACGAGACCAGATCTACGTACTGCCATTTTACCGAGTTTCTTGCATTCGTTCTATTTCGGTCAAGTTACTTTGTCGCGAGTGATTTTACCAGAAAATAACATCGTGTGCTAGAACGATACGCGAGAAGATTGTACAAAGAGCACTCTTCGTGTAATTTTTCAAAGAAAATAATGGGTAATGATGTTAGTACATGATGCGCATAACCAAGTTGGAATGAAACATTCGTTTGCCAAAGGACGAGAACCAAGTGATAACTTCGTGTCGTATATTCAGTTCGATTGTTTATTCGAGCTACTTCTAATCGTTGATTATCGAATAATAATAAAGCTTAACTCGATCGAAAGCGCGTTAAACTTTAATCATCCGCTTGTTACGAAATTCTATAAAGATATTATGCGAATTCATATCCTCGGGCAATCCTAAATATCGCGAATGAATAAACTAAATCAGAATTACATAAATATTCGATAAAGTGTATTTAACGATCGAATAATTGACCGCATTGATTATTTTTATTAAAGGATTTAAACGGTTATTAACGGATGTTTGCTTCTTTTCAAACATGTATGTATGATCAAAGTATTTACATATACATATGTATATATGTATGAATGAACAAGGGATATATGCGGGTAGGTAGGAGAAAACGCGTATACGCTTGTATCGAAAATCCTGAGTTTCATCGGGAAAGAATCTTTACGCGAAGTAAATCTTCCTAGAGAAATATCGATGTTGATGCATGTTATTGGCTTAACGGCGCCGTTGTTATAACCGAAGTATATCCAGATATAGGCGAGCCAACGCGTTTCTATACGGATAAGGGTTTCCTAGTGTTAGTACGATATATCTACATCTATGCACGAATCGTTTACACACACACACAGACAGAGATACCGTTCGATAGTATCCAGCTCTTCGCTTCTAGCGTATCCCTAGCTTTCTGTTCCGGTACTTCGAACTGCTTCGTGTTTGCCAAGAGGGATACGGATGCTGGAGAGTTTAGGAGGCGGGATGGGTGGTTTTAGAAAGAGGGCCACGAGGACGAAGGGATGGAGAGAGAGAGAGAGAGAGAGAGGGTGAAGGGTGGAGGATGGAGGGGTGTATAGCGAGGTTGGTTGATGGCTAGAAAGAGGGAATCCGACTGGATGGCCAGCAAGACTCTGATTTCCGTCGGGAGTTTCGCCCTATCCAGAGCAGCCAGGCGAAGTCGCCTTTAATCATTCGATTGCCGACGCTTCGGAGCCTTCCTTGCCTTCCAACTCGATATTCGAGCGAGTCCTTTGTGCCTCTCTCTCTCTCTCTTCCGACTTTCTATTTGCTTTTAGCATTCGCACGCTAGCTGGACGTTGTTCAAAAACAAGACCGCGATTCCTTTTTTCCTTTCTTTTTTCCCCAAGACAAAATTAATTAAAAAGGGATAAGAAGAAGAAGAAGAAGATACGAGAAAGAATGAAAAGGGGTGGTGGTGGTCGTGGTCAGGTTATGAATCGAGGCAAGAAACGATAAAATGAAAAGGGAGGACGGACATCAAAGAGCGAGAGGAAGGTCTTTGCACGAGATTGACCTCGAAATCCAGCTGGTACGTCTTTCCCTTTTCTTTATAAGCGGAGGGTTAGGCCTTTGGTTTCCCGGTGTTTCCTCGGTGCTTTTTCCAATTCAGCCATCCCTACCTAGTGGTCCTCGAAGTCGGGGCAAGTGGATTATTGACGGCACGAAACAATGGGTAAGCTTTGTTCCGCGCACTCCGGACGTAATATGTTCGATGCAGTAGGGCCGGTATGATGCCTGTCCGTCCATCAGTTTTGTGCATCGAGTGCCCCGGTAAGCCGAGCGAGTGCCTCCTCGAACGACCGAGTCAAGTACCGACCGGTACATCTGGCTGTCTGATCGGTGTTTATTAAAAATCATACGAAACTATACGGATCTACGGCGCCTCTACGGGGAATTCCAAAATATTAGTCATAACTATTCGACTCTCGGTGTTAAATCTCAATCGGTTATATAAAAAAAAGACAAAAAAATGACTAATAATTCGAGATAAATTTATCCTCCCGGGATATATCTCATCTCTTCTCGCTATCCCTTTTGGAAGATCCGCGAAGCCGCGAAGTATTTTAATTTCTTACGAGATTGAGACCGCGCTAAGGAATTCTTTTCGGTCGAGCATTTTTGTCTTTCTTCAAAAGAAACCTCTGGCATTACTCTGGAGACGAGTTAGGAAAGAAACGAACGAAGGTAAAAAGAGAGAGAGAGAGAGAGAGAGAGACACTTTTTCGATTACCTCTCGCTCTCGCCTATATCTTCAATACCTTTTTTTCTAATTCGAACGAGATAAATAAATTGCAGAGCAACAACAAATTGCGACATAGGGCGGTTCTCGAGAAATCGCAACGTCAATCGCACCGTTCGACCATGCCGAATTTCGTCATGGCGGTCGTGATCCAACGTGTAAACATCCCCATGGGCAATGGCTTCGATTTGGTATCCGGTGCGCCGCCGCACTACCACCAACGAGTACACCGTGCAGCAACCCTCGAGATTCGAAAGCGGTGCTCACAATTCCGGATAAATCATAATGGTACAAAACGGTCTACTTTTTTTACTTTCTTTTTCTTTCGATAAGACAACAAAAAAAATACAATAACGCGAGACTATTTACTTTGACAAAGGTAAGCGATCATCATTTTGTAATAGATCAAAAATACGAATTATATATCGTTTAGATTTTGTGGACGAAACGATTACAGGATATTATTACGGTGAACGTTAATACTCGATTGTCTAGATTGTTGAGAGGCAAGGTAAAAAGAATCTAAAGTCCCAAGAATCATCGGGGAATTTGGAATTAACGCGTTGAGCACCGGCGAATTCGTAACCTCCGGGGGAAGCTTTCGCTTGGAGAAAAAGAGAGAGAGAGAGAGAGAAAAGAGGGCTTTGACAGTAGCTGGTGGCTCCGAGGGATTCAATATAATCGCGCAATAAAATTCACTTACAAGCTATAGCTCCTCGTCCCCCTTTACTCCTCGGAGAGCCACCGCCTTCTCCCTGTGCTCCTCGAGCCTGCTTTTTCCACCCGCTTCTTCCTCCCGTTCCTCTCGACCCTCGCGACAGCACCAGCAGCAGCCACCGGCAAAGACCGACTCTTCATCCTGCTGGAAACGTTGCGGGGAGGAAAGTATTAGCTGCGAGCTTTCGAGCGAAACTCCCATGCCGCTCATCCCTTCTCTTTTTCCTCCTCCTCACCCTCTTAACTTGTCTTTTTCCCTTGCTCCCTCGTCTGCTGTGTTCGCATTGGGAGAACGAAAAGGATGGTACAAGAAGACGGAAACACAAGGTAAAATGAAATTGAATCGTAGCCTCTTCATCTTTCCTTGTTTCCATTTTCCACTCGCTTTTGTCTCAGCAACCTAGAGAGCAAGAGAAATGAAGAGAATGTAAAGTTGGAAGCTGAACACTACAGAGAGATAGATAGAAGAGAGAGAGAGAGAGAGAGAGAGAGAGAGAGAGAGAGAGAGAGAGAGAGAGANTTTCCATTTTCCACTCGCTTTTGTCTCAGCAACCTAGAGAGCAAGAGAAATGAAGAGAATGTAAAGTTGGAAGCTGAACACTACAGAGAGATAGAGAGAGAGAGAGAAAAGAGAGAGAGAGAGAGAGAGAGAGAGAGAGAGAGAGAGAGAGAGAGTTTTCAAGCAGGTACGTACTCGTACGCGTCCGTGCCCCGATCCTCTCGCATATTCTTCCATTAAATCGAACTACGGACCCACCACCACCACCACCACCACCACCACTCTCGGCTGGATAGTCTCGTCTCGGAAATACACGCTCGACGAAGAATACCTCGTGTTTGCATAGGTCCCGATGCACGCCCGATATATCCACTACCCCATCATCATCATCCTCCTCCTGTACAATTCGAAGAGCGAAAGAGAAAAGGAAAGCTCATAGTAGGGCCCTATGTACACTCAGCTGCCTGCCACACCGTCGGCCGCCTGTTTTTCTCTTCTTCTCCTTCCGTGTGCACATCCAGCACACACCCTTCTTCTCGGTGGACGATGCAACGCGGAATACATTCCGCACGCGGTTTTACCTTTCCCTCGAGAGCTAAGTTAAATACGTGATCGGACCGAAAAATGATGGGACTGATTTTATCGAAGCTGACGTTACTAAATCCCATGCATTCGTGCAATCCATTTAATCAACCTATCTTCTTTTTTTTTTCTTTTTATATTTCCCCTACTTTATTTTCTCTAACGAACCATTCTCGCATGCGTGAATCGTGTCAAAGAAAATACATCCTTACAACATTTTCAACTTTTATATTTGGCGGTGATTACATTAGAAAAAATTCAATATAAATGAAAGATAATGAAAGGTACGTTATAGTTTGTTCCTCTCGGTTTTACGGAAGAACGAGAAATCGACGTCCCTCGAGTCGAATCTCTGGGACAGCGTGAACATTGAAAGAAGAAGGTTGGAGGAAAAGCGAGAACGAGTAACACGCTTCGTCGAGCGGAAATTCGCGATATTGCCTGGAGCTCTCGTAGACGATACATAATTGCGGAAACTCTCCGAGATTTTCACCTCGAAATTCACCGTTCGTATAAGAAGAGAAATAGAGAAGAACAAAAAGATTTCTACGTTACTAGTAGTGTCCCGTTACCAGCTAGAATCGACTAAAGAGAAAATCATGATTCTTCAATGTTCTACAATATAAGTATTATATATTAACGCGATATGTATATATATATAGGTATATGTATATTAACGGTTGTGGCGGATTTATGGTAGCTGCAGGACTTTTACGAGAAGTATATAGCTCGACAGTGGTCCTGTACGAGCGGAGCTAAGATGGAAATCCTGTGTGCTGGTTGGCTGGTGCAGGCCCCGCCTTTCATCCTTGCCCGGGACTATGTGTTACAACGTGCTGTTTAAGTAAGATAGGTAGACGCTTACGCCGAATCGTTGGACCCCATAATAGAAACTCGCGAGCTTTACCTGCCCGCCGGAGATGGATAATGCACAGATATAGTACGCCAATTTTATTTAAGCGTTAACAACGTATATCATCCTTATATCATGATCCGATACTTTTGCGTAGTGTCATGTAATTTAATTGTCGCAGTGTCAAAGTCCGACGTTTAGCGTGACCGAAAAATCAAAAAGATAAATAATTCGTTTGAAACGCGTATTCGAATGTTTTCGTCGCGTCCATGTAATAAATGAAATTTTGACGGCCTTACATTGTCGCAACAAATGAGATGATGATGGAAGTGCGTCGAGGAACAAAATGTCCCATGTATTTACGTAGCACGTATAGAAATGCATAGATACACAGGTAGAGAAGTATGCGTACATCTCTAGCCAATCTCGTCCTCTCGCAACGCGTCTCTCGTTTCCTCTCTACGGAGAACACAATCAGACAGGACGACGTAGCTGTATTCCGGATTGTGAATGTTGACTCGGAGTATATTTGTCTAGCAATGGAGGAGCGTTGGGTAGATGATGGTACGAGTAGTGCTAGTGCTAGTGCTAGTGCTAGTGCTAGTGCCAGTGGTAGTGTTGGTCGGTTCAAATATTGTGTCGCTTCATTCAGCGTCGGCGACTATCATAGACACATTATCCTATCGCCATAAAATAAAGTCATTAGAATGATATAAACAGAGAAAGAAGGAGAAACAGTGATCGAAACTAGGAATACGTTTCAAATAAACACCAAAATGTAAATAACGGTTAAACGTAACTACCCTTTTTCCCTTTAATTTGTACATGGCTAGGAAAGAGAGAAAAAGAAAGGTGCTTTATCGTTCTCACGGACGACCTACAATTGGACTTCTCTCAGTCAGTCTTTAACGCCTGGATCCACGGGGATCTAATTATCAGTTTGGAAAGTTTCGAAATTAATAAAACTCGGAGTCTGGCCTTCTACTAGCTGGCGTGTTTTTTCTCTCTCTCCTTTTCTTGTTATATTACTCTTGGAAGTAAAATCCGAGCTCTTTGGGGCTTGGAAAGACGAAAGAAGGAAGGAAGGAAGGAAGGAAGGAAGGAAGGAAGGAAGAAAGAGAAAGGTGCTACTATAGACTTGGGTGGGTAAGAAGAGAGGGCGAAGAGGAGGCGGTTTCGAAAGTCTCGAGAAGATAACTCGGAGTTTCTCTCGGTAAAAGAGCGAAGGAAAGGCAGTCGGGAGCGTCGGCTAGATTCAGAATTTACCAGTCTAATGCGACTGAAACTCTACACTCGAACTCTTCTGGAAAAGTTTCCAGGCAAGCTCACCTTGCCTCAGACTTCCAAACTCTTGTTTCTCGTTTCACCTTAATCTCTAGTTTTATCTCTTCTCTCTGCTCTTCCCTTCCTTTGCTATTTCCTCTTACGTCTTTCTTTGTGTGCGCCCGCGCATGTGTGTGTGTGTGTGCATTCTACCTCGTCGTCAAATCTACTGTACGCTGTACATAATCCCTTAACGATTATGAGCATTCGCTTGTTTTTAAATACAACCTTCTCTACCTAGTCTTTCATTCATTTTCTTCTTCTTCTTCGCGTATATAGGAGGAAACCTTAGCAACGTAGCACAGCTGTTTAAGTCGTTTTTCAATGTTTCATATGAAGAGAAGCTTTGGTACGATTGGGGACCGAAGTAACGCTTCTGTAGCAATGACGTTGAGAGTCCTCGAGCAAACCACCACGTGGGACGTCCAGCTCCTTCCGTTCTCGACGCACTTTGGGTCACGTAGTACAACACGCTCCTTCTTGTAGTAGGTTAATATGTTTAGATGTCGCGGTTGTACAGAAGGATGGGAACGACGTACCCATACTTCGAATTGCCTACGAGTATCGAGATACTTACTGCGATGTCAGACGCAGAATCGTTATTATTTTCTTGTATTCTTTAAACCTACACGATATATGAAGACGTACTCTTTTATTATTAATTTACACAACTTTGATTCATTATCAATTGTATTATTTTAATATCGGAACGATAAACGTATGTAACAAAATCCCACTTAATCGAAATGTTCTTTTATATCGTATTTTTTCCTTTCCGAATTTATCCTCCGTTACATCGAGCACACATCGAGTACTCCTACTCGAGTGTCCTAGAAGTAATACGATGTCACGCCAAGCTGTGGTTTTACATCAAACCTCGAGTGGTCCAGGGTGACGCTCTCTCTCTCTCTCTCCACGAAACCATTGTATTTAAGTAGATACTTCAAACGATAGTGCATCGATTCTCCCAACATTTTTACTTAATCATTGATAAGTATCGCGATATTGCGCGCCGTCGCATAAAATTAAATATCTCAATGAAAGTCCTTAAAAGGTTAGCCAGTCGCCGATTGCGACCGTGCTTAAAGCGGATAAAATCCACCGAAGTAGGATATAATATTAGGTATATCTTGCGGTTTTCTACGAGACGATCGAACGTAAAACCGCAAAGTAGAACCGCTTAATGATTTTACGTTTCCGGTCAAACGAATGCTAATACGCGAGACCACAGAACCACTGACCCTACCTAGAAAATCCTACCAAATCTTTCGTACATTATTACACACGAAAAAGGATTCAAATGAAATTGAAAAAATGAAACGTAAGCGTGAAATTGTAATAGGAGCGCGAACGGAGATTAACAAAATTATTCATCTTGTTTGAGATGTACTAGCAGGATCAAAATAGATAACAACAGAGAGAGAGAAAGAGAACGCAGAAGGAAATTGGTCTGCAAATCGTTATTCAAATCCCTCGGTAAATTCGGGACAAACCGAGCAATATGTAGCGTTTAGCGAGCATTATTCGTGACCCCTGATCGCAATGGGACTACCAATGGCAAGGATCGAAGAACAGCCGGGGTGGCTCGTACGTGGTGCACGAGTGTAGCGCACAATGCCGCTTCAGAATCCCTCCACGCATACTCTGGTGTGCATTTAACGCGGTCTCCTCTCTCTCCCTCTTCACCCTCGAGAAGAAGTGGGGTGCTAAGCCTCCCTGTCGCTCAGGATTACCGGCTCTGATTTGCTCCTACGAATATCTCGCGCCCGCGGAGTCTTTCGATTCTACGTTTGCAAGCGGAAAAAGCACTGCCGCTACTGGGTTTACCCTCTCCCACTCGTCCCTCTTCACGTCCCTCTTCACGTTCCTGGCTCCGAGCTATCAACTGTCTCTACGATTATTTCTACAAGGGTGGTTTGCGTTTCTGTCTCTTTGTTTTCTCTTTTTCTCATCTTCTATGTTATTATTATTTTTGCGCTAGAGAAAGGGAGATGCAGCTAATAAGAAAATTGCTATGCTAATTATTTCCCGACACTTTGTCAATTGCGCAAATTAGTCTGATTGAATGTTAGTTACCTTACAAATTAATTTCACTTGTTTTCAACTGGAGAAATTACTAATAATCCGAGTACTCCAGTGTTTTTTTTCATTCTAATAGAGGAATAAATATATTATCGGGTATTTTTCGTTTAGTCAGGTATTACATACTCTATGCATCCGTATGCGTCAAAGCTCGGTAATTTATTTGAAAATTAGATATCGAATTTTCAAATTACGCGCCGATAGAGGAAGATAATTCCTTTGAAAGTCTTTTTTACGCGGGAGCCAAATTCTTTGGCCGTATCATTTGGCGAGAATGATTCTCGAGACTCGACGAGTGGTGTGCCTAACTCGCACGTCCCTTTGTTTTCGAGTACCCGGCGATAATTTCGTCATGAATTTTAATTCATCGACGCTCGAAGCGTTCATGAATTTTAATTTGCCTCTTTTAGTCGCGTCTCTCTCTCTCTTACTTTGTTCCTCTTACAGCCGCCTACGGTTCCCGTTGCCGCTAAAAAAGAAAGAAAAAAAAAGAGAAAAAATTGTAGGGTTAAGAGAAATAAACGGAAAGTGAGATACTGTTGACCAACGCCTCTCTCAACGTCCTTGTGTGATTTTACGCGAATACCAGTATCCGCGCACGCACACACGACAAACTCTTCTTTTTTTTTTTCTTTTCTATTTTTTTCCAAGTCGCCAAAAAATTGCTATCGAGTTTAGAAATACCCTGCAATTGTTTGTACTGGTTCCTCGTAGGAATCTAAATCTCCCGTTTCTAATCTGACATCGATCCTCGTTTTACTACAACGAGAAATATTCGTCGTTACTTGTTAAACGATTTTTCGTTATAATCGGTTGAAAATCATCTACCAAACGTTGACAAATTTTCTATCAATTCGCGAGTCAATCCTTCATTTACGGTCAATATTTCATTACAAATATGAATATTAATGAGTAATGATTGAAAAAAGGACAAAGTTAAAGTACATATATTTAAATAAATAAATATGTATATTCATAATCGATGGAAAGTTTGTCGCTTTGGATTAAAAATAAACGATTAACAGAAATATCGATAAACAATGAATAAACGATTAAAAAAGAATGTGTAGCTGTATAAATTAACGTGTAAATTGTAATTATCGAACATTACATGACAAACAGAGAATACAAAATATTAATAAATAAAATTAAAATAAATATACATATGTATATATATGTCAATATTAAATTGTATAATTCAATCGGATCGTGGAAACCGTACCGTTTTACCCTAAATAACTAGGCGCATTTGGTAGAACATTTAAAAAATTGTATGTAATAGGTAATTAATTAACATTATCATATATATGTATATATTTGTATTATCTGAAAAATGAATAGACATTTAAACACGCGTTTTAATATAAACTACGTCGTTAAATATAAAAAAAAAAAAAAAAGGAAGAAGATAGAATTTATATCGTATATATCTCGAGCATATTTGTCTTGATTATTTTATCGAATCATCTTTTCACGTTAGACAAACGAGAAAACGACGAGAAGGAGTTTGCGCGAGGACGGTGATCGAAGGTAGGAAGAGAGAAGGAGGTAATAAGAAAAAAATCTACAGTCTCGGTAGAGAATTTTTAACCGAGCACCGAGAAGAGAGAGAGAGAGAGAGAGAGAGAGAGAGAGAGGGAGAGAAGAATCTTAGTCGGTTCGAGGTGAACTGCGTGGTTCTCTCCTTGTTAGCACTTAATTAACTACCACCGACCCGACCAGTCTTCGAAGAAGATGAGACGAGAAATTCCACCTCTCTCCTTCTCTTTTTCATTCTCTCTCTTATGAAAGACGCTTCGAAAACATCGTCGCGTCGCACCGCGCGTTTTATTAATAAAGCGCACCTTCGCCGTATCCACCACTTTTTCTTGGAATACCAAGCGAAATATTAATGAAATATTAATGTCGTCGACGGGATACCAGTGGCCCCGAGCTAAAACGGAAATCTCTCTTCTGGGAGAGAGAGGTAAAACCGAGAAGACAAGGCAAGGAGGCAAAATCAATTAGCACGATATACTCTCCTCGTAAGTTCGTCATGTCATACTTTTCGGTGCGTGCGTTTTTCTTTCCTTCTTATTTTTGTTTACGTACCTAGCATCATTTTTAAACCGAGTATTTATTATTTCCTGCAAACGGATAACAATGATTTTATTATTATCGCTTCACGCTGGATTTGTACAATTTTTTTTCTTTTTTATATATATATAATAATAATACTATTACTATTATATTTAATTACTAGCAATGACTGATTTCCGGGTTTGACGGTAACATATATATATATATATATATATATATATATAAAGGCGTATCATTAGATGTTCAATCAACCGTAAGATTCATTTAACGTTCCATCGTATAATTCATTTCCAGAAGGATGAAATAATTATTAGGATCTCTTAATAAATTTCTTGCGTTCGCGTTGACAATGTTAATTATTCAAGGTTGTTTACGAACAACTTGCTAATAAATACGCCATTGAAAAATTAATAAATACGCATCAGTGATTTTTCCTTGTCTTTCTCTCTCTTTCTTATCTCAAAGATTTCTAATTAATTACGATCGAAGTGTCTCCGTTTTACTCTCGTTTCCTTGTTCTTTCGAGACGAACCTTCCAAGTAGACAAACAACGATCATGAGACCTACGTAGATAATATTAACGAGTACTCATCGGGTTAATTGCGTGTATATTATCTCGCGTATAATTAAGCGATCTTCAATGTATTTACGTTATTTCCGAGTATATAGTAGGTGAAGTACATCGCGTATCGTTTGGTTTAATATTCTTTAGAAAGGAAAGAAGAAAAATAATAAGAAGAATATCTCACAGAGTTTTACGGAACGAGATGGGTTGGGCCGGTTTGTAAGAGGAAGAGGAGGAGGAGGAGGAGGAGGAGGAGGAGGAAGAAGAAAAAGAAGAAGAAGAAGGTGCGTTGGCGTGAAAAAAAGACTAGATGCTTTTCTCGCAAAGGTGCGAAGTGATCGGGATAGGCAACGGCAGCTGCTTTTATAGCACTCGACGCTCGTTTTGCAGCATCTTCAGCCGTTTCAAAACGACTCTGCGTAGAACGTAGACATGAATGAAGAAAAGGAACGAATGAACGACCCTTTTCTTTCTCTCCTCTGGGTTACTCTGTTTGATAAAAAAAAACTAACGAATGAAAAAGGAAGGATCAACGACGAGATGCGCGGATGCACCACGCGGATCGTCGGTCGTCGTAGCACACCACATAGAAACGGAAAAGAGAATATCATTGTAACACGATTCACTCTGGCATACACCAGTGGTATATACATCTACATCGCTATCCTCCTCTTATCTACTCCATCGTATGTTAGTAGAAGCGTTTATAAGCGCCGGTAGACGCAACAAATCCAAGATTTACTAGGAGCCGAGCTCCGTTACACGCGTTCTCTTAGAGCTCCATGTAAATACGCTTACTCTCGCGTTTAAACGCGCCGAAGGGGGTTTTGGACCTCGTCGAAGAGATATATCTACTGGTACCCAACCTTGCGTATTCTACGATGTTTAAATTAGTCATTATCGCATCGTGCTGACGCTCTTCTAAGCGAGGAACAAACCATCCCACCAATTGGATATATCCGCAATAAGAAATGGAGTAGCAAAACGCTTCCTTTTCGTCTTATTAACGAGTTACAGCGAAATTCAATAGGAAACAGAGAAAGAGACAAAGGATAGTTGAAGATCCAGATCGCGTATCCGCGGGCTCGAGGAATGTAATCTGATTTTAGCAAATGCCCGCGAAACACTTTGTATTAGCCCTGCACATATAGACACGTTCATTCCGCGCGACAGAAGTTTGACGACAAAATATTTGTCGTTCAAACACCCGTCGCGCCCGGGTCCTGAAAGTCTCCCCCCCCTCCTCCTCCTCTTTCTCTTCCCTTCCTCGATGTTACACGTTACGTACTAGTTGTGTATATGTATGTAACGCGTCGCACCATTTCCGAGGGAATTTCTTCGTCTAGAGAGTTGTCCTACAAATTCTTAAGAAAATTCCCTGAAGCGCGCTTGCGCTTTTGAAAATTATTCTACCGTTCGATGAAGAAAAGTATATACTCTATGGAAGAAGAAGAAGAAGAAGAAGAAGAAGACGTAAGAACGTCTATTAGAAATGAAATTGCGTAAGATGGAGAGATGTGTTCGCGCCTGCGTCTTCTTCTTCCTTCTCCTCCTCCTCCTCCTCCTCCTCCTCCTTCACCTTGTCAGTCCTCTTCTTAGGCACGTGTCACTAAGAACGAACGAGCCATGCACACTTGCTGCTACCTTGGGTACCACGTGTTAACTAGGCTAAATAAGATAATCACTCATTACGAGCGTTTAGCGTGCATGCCACCAACTCCGAGTCGTCTATTGGCGATACGTTCATTCCATTGGATGAAAATAATTGCCACGACAAACATCCAATTGCCCATTTTCTTTTTTCCATCTTATTGAAGTTCGGTGCATCGTTTAGGACTAGGACGCTTATATACTCTCGTATACACATACATATATATAGCGTTTCTCTCTTCGCGTGTGGCCACGGAAGGTCGAGTGACGTAGTGGTTTCTGCTCGCGGCTGCGCAAATATTGATCGAGCTGTCGTCGTCGTCGTCGTCGTCGTCGTCGTCGTCGTCGTCGTCAGCGTCGTCGTCAGCGTCGTCAGCGTCGTCCTCATCGTCATCGTTGTCATCGTCGCGACGAAAAATTCCATAACCATCTCGCGTGATCGCAAAAACGATCATCCGAAAGAAAGGAAACGGAACGGGGATTATTAATAGCGTGCGAAGATCGCGCTAAGCTCAGCCCTTAGGTTGAAAATATTAGCGATGATCGTAACTTCACCCTTTGGCAGCTCGCTCGAAGAACAGGTGGCGAGCGCGCAGCGTGCGGCGAGCACGCGTCCAACCACCCCCGTTATTAGTTAGGTACGAACCTAAGCTTGCCTCCAGACCACCGAATAAAATGAAAGAAAGAAAGAGAAAGTCGTTCTATTGCTTGCTGCAACTGGAAGGGGTCACAGCTGGGTGCCGTCTAAACGCTTACCCTTTTCCCCCACTCCCACTCGACCACTCGAAAAAGACACGCAACCCCCTACGGTGATCGTCCTAAAGATCTTTTCCTAAAGAAACTATTATATCCCTTATCTTCTATTCAATCGACGTCGGTGCTTCTTTTTTCAACTTTCCTTATTGAACTGAATTCGGCGACGACGACGACGACGAGTGACCAGCAACGCGACTATGAATTGACGAACTAAAGCAAACAAGCTCGATCGAAAGCGCTCGTTTATTAAATTTACAAAACAATTTAGCGATCGTCGCGAACAATGCTGAATATTTTCAAATGTCAATAGAGATAAGCTACAACGTAAACACAAACTGAAGTCACGCCGTTCGAGTTACTTTTAGTACGATCTTCAAATAACGCTTATGACTTTTTTAACCTGTCTTATTCTCATTGATGATTCTGTAAACTGCACTGCGCGATCTCACAAATGACTAGAATGTTTATTATTGGTCTAACTATACCTTGCATTTTGTTAGTATTCTTTTATGTACACACATACGATGCAATCATTGGGAGAGACATATATATATATATAAATACATAAGCATATATATTTTATATATATCTATATGTATTATGTATAAATGTATGTATATATGTACAAGCTGCTTATCAAGCTAGGCGGTGCGTACGCATATTTACTTAATAAAAAATGTTTGCAGTATAAATGTCATTATACCATTCTGTAAATTCCCGCTAAAATCCGATCGTACAATATCCATCGATGAATTCTAATCTTTGAAAGCAAATAACAAAACGATTCACCCCAACCCTTTTCTCTCTCTCTCTGTTTCTATTAACTAATTAATAACTGGAATGAATTCCACGCGTTTAACGCCCAGACAATATGATTCAAATTAAATACGAATTCCATCTCGCAAGTTTAATAAGAGGCCACGTTAAGATGTCTCGTAGCATCCGCGTACGTTAATCATATTATCGGCAAATCACCAATAAATCAGACAATTAGCGGTTCTAACGACGTCGTAAATTGGAATTATCAGAATTACCTGTCGAATTTTGAGACCGTACACAGTTGACATGGTAAAACGTTGCGGGCAATGTTAACCGTCTACGGTTCCCATGTTATCTATCAAATATTGTTATCTCATTAATATTCAATTTACGTAATAATCAAAATTTGTCGTAGCGAATTGAAATTTTGCAAATAGAATTTACATTCGAAATGGAAGAGAAAAGAAAATGGATAAAAAAAATGTATTTCGAGAATAACGCGTCCGATGGGTGAATTGATAAAACTAAGTCCACCGACTGACCAAACCCAGACTTGTTAATTATGGTAATTGTAACGGTGAAGAAGACGTTCAACATTTGTCAAAGATATCAAAATGTTTGCCGAAAACGAAAAATCGAAACTTTCCTATACTCTATTCTTTTATCTTCTTTTAGCCCCCCCAGAGTACTTTCGTCTTTCGAACTGCTTTCCCACAACTACCACCAAAGTGTCTACTTAAAAAGCAATCGTCTCTGAGAACAGAGAAATTAATCGCAAAACGGTACTAGTTCATGTAAACTAGTTTTCGATGATACTTGGAGGGCACCCAATATATTGCATAGGTACCAATTCCCTTAGGCGGTCGATCTGTATTCCTCTTCTCACCCTCTTTCTTACCCTTCCCCTTCATTCCAAACGAATCTCGTCCTAATGATTTCCCACACGCATACCATCCGTGCGGCTATTTATACGAATTTTTACCACTGATCAAAGTGATTCATTCTATACGAAACAATATATAATAGAACAATTTGTGTTTAATACAAAACGCAGAATATATTGTACGTTATTTCAAAAAATATAAAAATGGCACGAAATTAAAATCTACCCTCGAAGAAACAAAACAAAAACTTGGACTTTCTCGATTTCCCATAGAATTTCGAATTCGTCCGGTTCTTTCGTAGGGATTGTGGGAATAAGGAAAGGAAGGAAGGGTGGATGGAAGGGCACGCGACCACCGTGCGCGAACTTTGGAATGTTTTGACATGGGGTGGGCACACGTGGCGCATAGCTGTTTGTAAAACATCGTTCGGTTCTTTATCGCGCCGATATTAACCGGCCGCCAGCCACGTGAGTTCGGTACGCGAACTATTGTTCGTATTGTTGTTGCCGCTCGAGATGCGCGTCGAGTGAGTAGAGAGAACAAGAAAATAAGACAAAAAGAGAGGTAAAACCAGTGTACCTACGTATACAAGGGGTGTATTGTTAAAAGGCTCTGATTGGTTGAGAGGCGCCACCGTGATTTCGATTCCAACCACGCCATAATCTAATTGAAATGAATACCCTATCTCGGGTTAAGGGATGTTGCGATTCTTTTCTGACCGCGACGACACTCTCTCTCTCTCTCTCTCTCTCTCTCCTTTTTCTTTTTTACTTTTTCTTCTTTCATCCGTTCCTTCTCCCCCTTTCCTCTTTTCGTTCTCTCATTATAATTCAGGAAAATCCCTTCTTATCGGGCCTCACAATGAGACAGCGAGAGAGACATTGACTCAGCAGATCAGTTACGGATGACGGCTCGATGTAATCGTTTTCTCGTTAGATCGATTTTACGCAAGGTTAATGTTGACTACTATGTATTTTTTATACGACCAATTGACAAAGTTGTGAAATATTTTGGTTACATGATTTTTCAAATAAAGACGCGATTTTGAACTAGTATAGAGTTATCGAGTCGCATAATCACCGTATCGTATCGTATCGTTTTGTTGTTTACCGAAGGAAAGTAAGAACGTCGTAGCTAGCTAGCTAGAGCTAGGAAAGGTGTCGTCGCGAATCGTTGCCGCGGAATAAAACGAAGGAACGTGACGGGTACAATGTCCGTATTGTTTGTGCAACGAAAGTTGTAACTCGCGCCTGTTTACACGTAGCAAATAAGCAAACAAGAAATTCCCGGCATCGGAGCTGCGTGCATCGACTTTACTTGAAAGGTTGTCTTTAGAACGGCGATTAGAGAGCCAATGAAAAATATGTACAAGATTATGATCGTCTGATACTTTGCTCTGCGTACACACCCACCCACCCACACACACACGCGCACACATTTGTCCCTTGATTCATTCGATAAAGTTACAACGAGTTGCGCGAGTTTAAATGAATGATTGTAAAAAAGAAACGTCAAGATTTTATGATCTTCGAAATGATTAATCTGCGCAATCTATCGATCGATCGATCGATAGAGGAAAAATCTTTAAGCGATATTAACAAACCAAGAGCCAATTGTCAATAAAAAGATCCGTAAGAAAAATTCGAATCTATGTTTACAGGCGAGAGGTCGACGAACTCGAGAAATTTTCCACAAAGAGAGAGAGAGAGAGAGAGAGAGAGAGGGACTAGGATAAAACTTTCGTTCCGCACGAGCAAAACGCGAGGACGACAATTATTTGCTCTATGTTTCCACAAACGCGACGACAACGTTTAGTCCATTTTATCGGCCGAAGGCTGGATCGATAAATGATCGATAACGTTCAAGACGAATATTTATAATCTACGAGAGAAAGGAAAATATATAATACAAAAATAAGAAGAAAACGGAATAAATACGTTTCCGGTAATGGAGCAATAAAATGAGAAGCAGCGTGCTAAGCGTGCAAGTTTTAATAAAACTGATATATCTCCGCATATTGAAACAAAATATTTACGAATTTATTTATCGCGTTATTAATGCTTACTCGAGTTCGCTTTAAATAATCGAGCATTACCCATCATTCGATGTAACAAACTTTCCTTTTTTAACCTTCGTTCCAATTATGCATCAAAAATATAATAGGAAGAATAAGAAGAAGAATAAGAAGAAGAAAAAGAAGCAGGGGGAGGGAAAGCATAAGGTATACGTGTGTGTGCACTGTTCGTTGGAAAATATTAATCGTTTAACAGAAGTTTAAGTAGGTGGAGTCTCTCGACGATTAACCGAGCGAGTTGGCTTTAGCAAAGAAGGAAATCTTTTCGAAGCTTTTTCCCAGACTCTCGCGAAAGCTCCTACTACAAGGGAGGAGGCAGCTCGTACGTAGAATCGGAAGGAAGAGGGTAAGGGGGAGGGTGGTGTTTAGGGTGGTGGGTCGAAGCAAGCGAGGGAAGTGCGGATGCAGTGCATGCCAGGAGCAATGTGGGCTAGGGAAAGGAGGGTGGTGGCAAAGGGTGAGGGAAACGGCCGGGGAGGGATTCAAGTCTGTTTGCTCATGAAATATGCAGGCATGCGCCCTCCATAACTACTCGAAAGCACTGAAACTTGCGTGCAGCTCGGCCGAGCTACGGGATTTTCTGCCCTTCCGCATCACCGTCGTTGAGGGTGGCCCGTTTACAAAAGCGAGACTTTTACCTTGCGATGCACGCGTGCTTCTTCTTCTTCTCCTTCTTCTTCTTTTTCTTCTTCCTCTTCTTCCTCTTTTTCTTCTTCTTTTTCTTATCGGCAACAACGAATCGATTTGAGAATTAAAACAACCCCGAGAGACGATCGAGTACATCAAATCGATCGGCCAAATCCATCTTATTTTACAGGGTGTTCCAAAACTGACGAATTTAACATCACTCTTCGCAGGTATATTATTTTCTAATAACTGGACAAAGTATTATCATTCTATTTAAAGAAGCTAGTATTAACGTTTCCTTTTATTTTTATTTTCTCTTTCTGAACGAACTTTTCTGACATCCAGTATATATTTTTTTAATTCTCTCTCTCTCTCTCTCTCTCAATATTCTTTAGCATGTCCAGTGTTATTAAACGTCAATAACGCTTTGTCTCTCTCTTTTCTATCGTTTTAACGTCTGCAATATATCGCAGATGTTAAGTATGTACATATATGTGTATGTATATATGTATTTACAACGCCATTAACTCGATTCGCCGTTGAGCGAAATGTTGTCTCGTTTCGTCCGTTCTTCGAGAAGTGCAGAGGAAGAACAAATAGATGACGCGAGAAACGATAAGTAGAAAGAAAAAGATAGAAAATATCTCTCGTATACTACGGACTTCAAACGATTCTGGAAAGATCGAGATATTCTTCTTTCTCTATCTTTTTTTGTTCTTTTCTTACGAATAGTTTGCCCGGAACAAAGTCACCAGGATATATCTCTCTTACTCTCACGATTTTTTCCTCTTCTTTTTCTTCGTTTTTGTTATCTCGGTTGAACCATAGGGGTCAACGATCGATACTGCAAGTGCAATAAGAAACAACATTTTCCGACCTATCGATCGATCTTTAAATCTAAACGACGAACAACAAATATCGTAATCTGTAAATCCACAGCAACGAGTTCGCTTACAATTGGAAAGAAATAATTGAAAACGAAACGTAAAAGACAAAAAAAAGAAAAAGATGAATTTTAGTTTCGTCGGGGCAGGAGGAAGGGGGTGGATATAAAACGGGTTTTTATATGCGATCGCTATCAAAGGTTTGATTTCAACGGGGGTTAATTGCGATAACGCGTCGTCGTTACGGGAGACAACTAGCAGACAGAAATGGGGGAAGGAGGGATCACATATGCTATTCTTGGGGTTAAATAATCCAACGTGACTCGCGCACCCGGGATATCTACGTGACAAGCTTTCGTGCATCACGTAAGGTTGTATAACGCGTTCAACGCGAACTAGCAGCTAGCAGGCACATCGAGAGGTGCTATATTGAAACTTAATTCGATATAGGTATACACACGCAGATTCATATATACGTATGCTACCTACGTATGCTACCTACGTATGCTACCTACGTATACACATATGTACATATCAATTCGCCATATGTTTTACTCTCGAGCTCACGCTAAAAGCGCGCGCAATCTGCACTAAAATCCTCTCTCTCTCTCTCTCTCTCCCTCTATGCTTGTATATATGTGTATGGTTGCTTCGGTCTCGCATCGATCGATCTCTCGCAATTCTCGCGTCCCAAATATCAGGTTCACTAATTGGGGCCGATTTTACGTCTAAAATTGCCTACACTTTTGTTTCCCCCTACCTCGCACGATACCAAGGACGAAACGGTAAACGCATATTAGAGAACGTACCGATAGCTCGATAAGGTTCAATCGATAATCGACGTTAGCTTTACTGGCAGGTTGACTGCTTGCTTGGCTAGCTAAACTATACTATATATATATATATATATATATAAACGTTTTCTATATATTATATATAGTATATGCTTGATATATGTACTTTATATACGCATATCTATATACATATATTTATATACACACGTATACATCTCTGCTATATTCTCTCTCTCTCTCTCTCTCTCTCTCTCTCAGAATGTGTAAGGGTGAATAAGACTAGGCGAGGGTAGTAGATAGGTAGGTGGTATAGATTGAGCAAACAGTGCGTTTATAGCGCAGAAGGGAACCCCTGAATTTCCTCGACACAAACCGATCACAGCGGTAGTGCGGCTCTCGAGTACTCGCTCCTCGATTATCGAGTACACCGCAGCGCGCTATCGATTATCGCCATGGAACATCCTTTTCGCGCGAGACAATGTTAAAAAAAGAAAAAAAAAAAAAAATGAAATAAAAAACGAAAAGACGAAAAAAAACGTAGGAAGTGAAGAAAAACGAAGGTGGGAAGGAAGGAAGGAAGGAAGGGTGGAGTTTCGTTAAGTTACCTGCACTTACGGCGAAGCCCGTAACACGATAAAAGTATTTAATGGCCGGTTATTTTCGTTCTCTCTCTCTCTCTCTTTCTACGTTATTTTAACTCTTTATTAGCGTCGGTGATTGTATTTCACCTGAAACTAATTAACCAAAATTATCCTCGTTTTATCTCGCATAGCCTTTTTATTACGTACCGATGTAATCGATCGCGATGAAAATCTAAAGGAAATTCGTTGCTCGATATATGTATGTTTTATTAATCGAACGAAACGAAATAAGATACGTTCGAATTAAGATGTTGTTTCTTCGGTGAAATAATAAAAGTTAATAAATGGATTTTCGTAATAGTAGAAAATAAGTTGGGAAACGAATGTACAAGTCGAAAGTCGTTTCAATTCGGGCCGACTTCTCCCTCCCTCCCCCCCCTCCTCCTCTTTTGAACGATCGGATACGGGCCTCATCGTTCGCGAAAGGATCCGTTCAAAGCGTGTATCGTAAAAAATTCATTACCCATCCGAGGAATCGATCGGGCGCCCGTGTAATTACCTGCCCTTTACACCTCTCCAAAAACGTTTTTGTGGCCTCGCTTCGAAAACTTCCCTCTGAGAAATGTCTAAGTGTATTCTTTTTTATAATCGTTCGTATATATATCCTATATATACGAACTAATGGACAAAATTATCTTGCGATTGGGACTTATAAAACAAAAAAGAAACGTCGTTTCACAATTATTTCTAACTTTGATGCAACGATTAATTTAACAAAAATCTGAATCAACGATCGTTCTTCCAACCTGCTTCTAGTCAAATCATTCATGCAACACGTTTCTATTCAGTTCTTTTATAATTTGATGTTATTACGTAATAAACAAAAAATGTACCGTTTCGCTCGGTTATTTTGTACGCTTACGGTTATCATATCTTCGAAGAAGAGAGAAAGAATCAATCAGCGTTTACCCACTCGTCTCGCAAATCAAAGGTCGACTGGCACAAATTGCGGAACGCACTGCAAAATGAACCATTTGTCCCGGATCAAAGTATTGTAATAGGAACGTTTATTACCAAAAATTCCCATTCATTGGGTTAATTAAAATAATAACAAGTAGATATAACTATCATAAGGGTGATAGAATTTTGTAATGAATTTGTTCAAGATCAAGAAATTTCCGATGTAAAAATAAAGGCCATGAAGAAAATCAAAAGAAATTTGTTGGAATCGTTTGAGATGAAGCTTTTCCCTTCGTACATTTAAAAAGAAATTGTTGAACTTTATGCTTACATTGACTCATTCTCGTTCGTATAAGAAGAGATAAGGTACAATCGTTTAACCGTTAGATAAGTATAATTCCTTGAAAAAAATACTTCTCCATCGTAATATTATCAATCACGTTGAAAAAGAAAATGTCTTAGGTATCTAACAGGCGAACATCTATGACGAATGATTCATAACTGTTTGCACCTGTGACAGATTACATTATCCCCACCGAAATGACGAAAATTACTTTTCGAATCTGCGTATTTGAAACCGAAAGACCGATACATTGATTCGCAATGATCGATCGCCGAGGACGAATTTTTGATAACCGATCGTTTTTGCCCAGCTGATAAATTATGATTTCGATAAAAAAATTTGCCATCTACAAGCGGATTACAACAATGTAAATATTGATATTTATGATATTACGTAATTATAAGGAATGTTTTGAAAAGTATTCGATAACGTTGCAATAATTATCGAGAGAGAAAAATAAAAATGTATATCTTTGGATGGTATCGATAGCATTAACTTATCTCTTTAGAAGAAAATTATCCTAAACGATCGAGGTTTAAAAAGAAATCAAGAGAATTGTAAGAAAAAGAATGAAACCGCAAATGAATTTTCGTTAAAAGCCGAAGCTAATTAATCGTCATTGATATCCGGAATAAACGACGTCTAAGAAGTAAAAAAAAGAAATGTTCTTTCCTCGCAAGTAACCCGATTTTACGGAGCCGATTTTACGGAGCCGATTTTACGGAGCCGATTTTACGGAGCCGTTTTCCTCGGGCTAGGGATTCCTTAATTAGTTGTATCAACTACCGTCGAGGCAACGATGTGAACGTGATTTGACTAACGAAGCAAATTCTTAAATTAACGAACGAAGACGCGCGCCCCCTCCGACCATCTTTTCTCCTTACGCTTGGCAATACCTTCAAACTTGACTTTTACTCTGTGCCATAGCTTCCTTTTTTTTTCTTTTTATTTCTTTTGTTCATTTCGTTTCTCTTATCTCTAACGAGAATCAATTGCGCGCCGATTTACTTCTAAATGATCGATCAAGGTAAACGTCTGCGCTACTCGACGCGAACACAAATTTTCAAATAAAATCAAATCCGATATAAAAAAAAAAAGAAAAAAACCGTGCCCTATACACATTTTTTACAACGTCTTATTTCTCATTTATAATAATAAAACTTGACGAGATGCATACACAATGAATTAAAGTTTGATATACGTAAGAGAGAATAAGACGGACTTGTAAATTAACACGTCGGACAGACTCGAGAAGTAAACGGGCGTCAGCCAGTTATTAATCACGAGGATCTTAATTAATGTCACGCGTTCTGCTACGTCATTGGTCTTCTCGATCTTGCACAAGTTTACGAAAAGAGCATTTGTTGCTGCTGCTTTACGATGCGATACATAGGTGTACGTATAGGTATAGGTAAGGCTAACTTCTTCATCAGAGAAGATACGTCTACGAAGACATCGATAATAAGAACATAAAAAAGAAAAAAAAAGGAATATCGTGAAAAGTAAAAAAAGCTTGGTAGAAAATAATATTTGAAAAAGACACGTAACACGTTATTCTCGTTCCACCGGCGTCGAACGATCTCACTTTTACAATCTCCACCGAGCGTTTTTCGTCGGATATCTTATCACCGACATAGCGAAGTCTGCGTTATCTGGCAACGTATTTATGGGGTGGGATATGAACCTGGAGAATAGATAGGTAGATATCAAAAGTCTCTACGAAACTCGTACTTTTTCATATATACAAAGAGATATATATATATATATATATACATACGAGTAGCCTTCTCTCCCTTTTTTTCCTCTTTCGTTAAAATTTATCTTTCCTCGTGGAAAATTATTCCTTATGATAGAGAAGAAGCCTTTTTCTCTATTTTAAAGTGGGATCGAATCGGCGCAAATGAGTGAAATGAGAACGGAAACGTGAAGAAGTAGTATTTAATGTAAGAAGATGAGCTTTGACAAATAATAACAAGGTAGTAAAGGCGGCAATGAATTGGAGTCGTTCGTTCGTTCGTTCGTTCGTTCGTTCGTTCGTAGGAACTATTTAAACAGTCGTCGTTCTCGCGATGCTTTTCAATTCGAATTCGAATTCGTAGGTTTGCTTCGCGTGCCAAGCCGATTGACGAGAATTACAAGCGAACGCGCACACCGTCTTCGACATATGCGAGTTTACACAAGTGCGCTACGTCCTATTAATTAGCCCTCGATTTCGACTCGAGTTTAATAAATTTTCGTTCCACTTTGTCTCTCTTTGAAAATGTAAAAGGAAATGAAAATGGAAGATAGAAATTGCGAACCCGACTCATTTGATATTTGTCGAATTTTCGGCTAGGCGAATTCTAACAGAGTACCGGTAGCATTACTGCACACCGGTGCGCATACACCGAAAACCTCAAAATCGAAATCTTGGTGTACGCTCGTTAGCCGGAAGCTACGTTCGGAAGCAAATCGACCGCGCCCACGGAGTAGCGCGTTCCGATTGGCCAAAATATTTAACCTGCGATTAACCGCCGCTTCTCTCGCACGCGTATACAGAATGATTCAAGAATCAAATAGCAAGAGTCAACCGTGGGATAGACTGGGTACATATTGTACCACCATCCTCTCTATCGTCCTTGGATACGAGTTTATGTGCGAGCTCGCGTCTATGACGGCGACATAATAGTAAGTATATATATCCACATGTGCGACCACAATGAGAGGAAGGGAAAAAGAAACAGAGAAAAAGATCAAAACAGCCAGCCAGGCGGAGAGAAAAAAGAGAAAGAGAGAAATAGAGACGGAAAGAAGACCATCATCTCTCGACAGGGAATGAGAGAAAGAAATAGGAAAATGAAAAAGCGACCGAATAAACCCAGAGAGAGAGAGAGAAAAAATCGAATCCGGGTGAAAGCGAGATAGACGAAACGAACGAGTTTGGCTAAGCACGCGTTTTCCACCAGAGTAAAAGAGAGAAAAGATAGATCGAAGGGAAGGTAGAAAGAGAGAGGGAGAGTGAAAGAGAGGGAGAGAGAGGGAGAGAGAGAGAGAGAAACTGGAAAGATAGAAACGGCAGAGATGCTGCTGACATTGCTTGAACATATTTGAGCTGCTCCGCTCATGACCAAATATTTATTTATTTACTCGGTAATATACATTTGTATTAACCGCGTAGCGCGACTCGGGACACGTTCATTCAGATTCCCCTCGGAAATTTTAAGCAGTACATATTGCACGGTTAATTAGCAACACCACTGCGTTATATCGTTCGTTGCACTTATCGACCGTACGAACATCAATCGGCACGATCTTAATTAGCACGGATCGTAGATGGTGCATTTTAATATACGACTTCGATAGACTCTACGCATACATCTAAATGCATGCGATGCGATCTGTCTTCGATGGTGATCGCGATGACAGTAGGATGTGTTTTCCTATCATTTACTCGAGTCTTGTTTAAAGAGCAATTATTTTCTCACGTATACCTAACACATATATCTAACGTTTATACATAGACAAATACGCGCGTAAAGATAGACGCCTACACCTTAAGTCCCTTACGACAGACGCATCTCTCTTCAGGAACTGAAAATTCTCCGATACGTTCTCCTTTTATTTACACGCTTTTGCACAGACAGCGATAATGGGTCCTCGACCCTTTTCAGATAAAAATACTCATGACACCTCGACCATCGGAGAAACAAAGACTCGCAGAGTATTGTTTTACTCCGCGGGAGCACCGTCGCGAGATATCATGGATAGTTTTCTTCGATAATTAATCGATAAAAGCACCTTTTGTTTACGTCCGACCTACATTACTTTGCGATAACGTCTTACGTTTACGAGCGAATCGCCTTCGACTTCGACTATTCTATCGTAAAAATGTCACATCATTTCTTTTTTTTTTTTTTTATTTTCTCCATTCGACCAGACAATTTTTTTTAATAACGCACGTACGAGTGTATACCATGTAAGCACACATACGGGGAAGTATTTACTTATAATGCAGTTTTATCATTTTTGTACACAGAAACTAATTTAGAATTATTAACATTTCAAATTGTGTGTTACAAAAATATAATTTGCCATAAATAGACAAGAAAATTGGTAATATTCGGTTGACAATGCAATCTCATTTGCATTAAAACGGTGCTCTCGCAATAAAAATACAATTTTATAATAAAATGCGCGTCTATGCATAAAAAGTTGGAAACATTGCGTTGTACATATAAATATTCATTGTTTAAAATTGACAGTAAAAAGGTAGGAACAATTGCGTGAGTAACTGCATAGGAAAAAAGGAAAAAAGGAAAAAAGTAAGAAATAAAATACGGGAAACGCGTTGAGATATGTGTTAAACCCACGAAAGCATCCAGAAAGCGAGGCGAGAATTTCCGGGACATTCGGAAATCGTCGAAGGCGTCTCTACTCATCCTTCCGGAAACGTGATTTCACCTGGTTACCAACGGTTCGAGTCAACGACGACGACGTCTTCGGAATTTCGACGACGAGCACGCGTCCTCGACATCTTTCCCGCCTCCTTTTTCTCTGCGGCGAGCACATTCTCTCTTTCCCTTTCTCTTGCTTTTATTTTTCTTTCCTTTTTTCTACAATTTTTAACATCACTCGGCCAAATTCGAAACGTCTCCAGTGCAAACACTCGATTTTCTGTTTAGAAGTTGGAACGGTTCGAAGGAAACCCGTGAATATTTCGCAAATAAAAATAGAAAAAGAAAAGTCTATAAGAATCAATTGGGAATTGAAATAATCTTAGGAAGCTCTTTTCTGATCGAGAAGTTCTCATCGCGTAGGTAGAGATAAGAAGCATCATGGTGAGATAACGTTAAGGATGGATATCTATAGGGTGTGTAGGTGTACACAACATTATCGTAAAAAAGAAAAAAAAGAAGACGGAGACGATCGCTGTTATTCCCCCCTATGATTTACCCGATGCAACTGAAAATAATATTATTCGAATAATCTAATCTCGACTTAATCCATAAATTACACATTTCTACTAACCTAAAATTAATTATAAGACCGAGTAAAATATTGAACGATATAAAAACCATAATAGAGATCGTCGGAGATGAAAATTCCATAGTATGGCGTTTGGCCAAGACTTTATTACAGCGATACTTTGGCTAGCGAGAGAAAGCAGAATACTCGATTCGCGATGAGATCTCTATGTTAGCATGCCGTTGATTCCATGGTATATTTAAAGAGGTCTCAGTTTTGTTTGAAGGAATTAAGAAGAGGAAGTGGAAGAATGCGCTGGGGAAAAGGAGCCTCATTTTCCGGTATCAATCGAAATAATACTCTCTCTCTCTGTCTCGATTTTGATTCTCTCCCTCTTTGAAAAATATCGAGTAAGTAAATTACAAAGAAGGAGGAAAAATAAAGGAAGGAAAAAGGAGAAAAAAAAAGCCGTAGGTATTCCGTAGGGAAGCAAACAAATGATTTCAACTAGACTGCGGTTTTGTAGCTCGTACTTTTGGCCACGACGACAACGAGAAGTCGTCGAGAGAGAGAGAGAAAATAAGGGATGGAGAAGGGATGGAGAAGGGAAGAGAAAGGATAGATGTTAAAGCCTGGTGGACGGTTGCGAAGGTACTCGCGGAGGCGTCTATTTGCGTAGATCCGAGAGATCGGACAAGTGGCGAAGCCTTTGTCGGACTTTGTCGGCTCCGTGGGTGGCTCCTTTCCACCTCTCTCCTCCAGCCCTTCTTCTTCTCCTCTTGCTTTTCTCATTGTCGTCGTTCTCTCCATGACAATCCTGTCCTCGGCAACCCCCGAACTACTACCTTCTTCACCCCCTACATCATACTCGACTTTCAACTGTCCTCCCAGTCAGTTCTCCTCCTCCTCTTACTCTCTACTATTTAACCGAACGAATGCAAGATCGGGGAGATCCTCCCGACGTCATTCTACTAACACCTCTAACGTCTTTGCAAGTGTGCGTCGTTTATCATGTACGTGCACGATTTCCAGATGGTCCCTCTTCGACGATTAATATGTTAATAAGTAAGTAATGTTTAAAACGATATATATGTGTTTAAATAATCTAGTAGAGTGCATTAGAGTATTCAAATAATTCTTAATTAATCGATACAAATGTGTATTGTTGTTTAAAAGCTCGGAGTATACGATCTATGTACCATCCTCTTCAAAATTCGCCGTTGAACTGAGTCATTGTTCTCTAGATAATTACCTTTATTCAATTTTGTTTATGTGCTCTTCCGAAAGTTACGCATGTGTATAAAGGAAATAATGCACCTAATTAATAAAATTTCTGAATGCAACGCTCATATTTTAGTATTCTTTTCATTTTTATATAATTATTTGAACGCTCCTGCCTGCGCAGTGATGACTTAAAATTGTATGTTGCCAATAATTCATTTTTGACACGTGCTCTGAACGAATAAAGAAATTGGCGAAACTTACTCCGAAAACTGTAAGAAATTAACCAAAAGGGTTGATCAAATCTTAACGTTGATATTATTAGTGTAAAATTGCAGAGTTTATTCGATCGATTATTCATCCGTGTTACGTCGATGATCTGAAAGTAGAACAAGACGAAACATCCGTGCAACCAAACCAAGGATGCACTACGCTAAGAGGCTTTTCTTCTTCGAGCATAGAGAAGATCGATCGAACGATTTGTCGAGAAACACACAGAGAGCTCAGTTGCGCGTTTCCTTTGTTTTACGTAATTTCCGCACCAATATTAGCACGCTGCGTGCCCGCTTCGTGTCCCGTACGCTTCTACGGAACGAGAGAGAGAGACAGAGAGTCGACTCCGGTGCATCGGAGAATTGTATGTTCTTCGCAAACAAAGCAATCAATAGCAATCTCTTAACTCGTCGCAAGTATAAACTGCAATACTACATTGCAATGATATGCTATTGCACGCTATCCTCTTTCTCTCCCTCTCGTTCTTCGCGTTGAATATTATTATGATTGATATTACAAGAGAAAAATGAACTTCGACTAAAAAATCAATAAAAAAAAACTATCAAGCTTGGTAGATAGTAATATCAAAATACCGTTGTGAAAAATAAGCATCGAGTAGAGGGGATGGACCCCCTACTCGTCTAATCTTTTTCGAAATGCCGCCGATACTCTCTGGTACCCTTTTAAAAGTCGAAAGTTGCCGCTTCGAGTACACACCGAGGAGGACTCGTTTCGTGTTAAACGTTGGATTCCTTGTAAAAAAAAAAAAAAAAAAAAGAAAAAAAGACGAGGAAAGAACGCAGTCATAGAAGTAAGAGAGAAGTAGGACCCCTCTCGAGAAAAAACGCATACACCAACACGTACGTGAACACATGGAAGAAGAGAGAGAGAGAGAGAGAGAGAGAGAGAGAGAGAGAAAGCCGGGCCCTTTCCAAAAAATTTTCAACGTGCCGCTATTTGTTCAGCAAGTTGGGTCAAACATCGAATCGTGCCCATTTCACTTCTCCGTTCGTTCGCAGGGACAGCAAAGTATCTTCGTAGGTATATAGTCGAACTGTTAAGGGCGAACTCGCGCTCCAAGTTTCTACCATTTACCTGAGAGAAAGAAAAAGAAGCAGAGATAAATATAATATAGACTCGCGGCTTTCACAAAGAACTTTCCTCGAGAACTTAAACGATGACTCTTATATTAGCAAGAAACGAATGGAACTCTCTGTATTTTCGCGACTTTCACCGATCACCTAACTCTTCGTAGTATCGGCTTATCGAACCTTATGATAACGATTTCCGTTACGAGAAAATACACCGTCTACTTTAAGGATAAAAGCATATAACATAGTCTAACAAACTACTCGATCGACATCTAATATTATCGTCGTCGATATCTTCAACTTAAAAATCCTTCAATGAATTTATCTATTGCATTTCTTTCGCGCGCAGATGTTTGCGTACACGTGTGCGTATCTTTATAGAAGTATATATATTAAAATAAATTCTTTTTATATATATAGGTATACTATCTCTTGCGATTATTCTTTCTTTTTCTTTTCTTTTTATTTTTTCATTTTTTATTTATCTCTCTCTCTCTCTCTCTCTCTCTCTCTCTCTCTCTTTCTCTTTCCGTCCGCCTCTCGCAGTGAAATACTCACACGATGATAACGAGACTTTATTTGCGTAAAGATAACGGCGAGTTCTACCTGGCGCCCATCTTCTTAACGATCCCGACATCCCCGTGTGTCTTTGTATCAGAAATAAAGCTCTTATTATTTTCCATTACGCTTGCATACTTTTCTCTCGTTCCTAGTAAAACGCTCGAAAATATTCCAGAAACCTTCCTCAGATACGTTCGTTTTTACTTCTTTGAGATAATGAATATTATTGTACACGTTGGATCAAAATGAAATGAGTAAAGCTAATTGTAAACTTTAAACGACACGGAAAAAGGAAAAATAATCTTACGTTGTTTATTAATTAATTGAATGAAAATATTAAAAATTTAGTGAGAACGCGCTTTGCGCTCGTGGACTCTGTAGTTATTTTTATTTAAATACAAATAATTTCTACTTCGTAACAAATGAAAACACATATACTAAAAAAAAAAAATGTATAAATAAGCATTGTCATATTTACAAAATATTATTATAATAATAACGTATTGTACGATTGGATAATTACGTGAATTGCTTGCACGCTTAGATACACGTGTACAACGTGGATACTTGTGTGATCGTTCAATAACGCGTTAATAACTTTTATTCAATTTTCGGCAGCAATGCGACACGTCAACGAGAGAATTAGCTACGGATACCGGAAGCATTCGATGCATTCTATCGTTAAACGAGTGGAGAGAGAAAAAGAACAACGGTAACGGATTGGTCGCGTGGCAGAAATCAGAATAAGTTTAACCCCTCGCCTATCGGCTATTGTATCTCACACGACTGAACGAGGATTTAGTTCGGTTAAGCCTGTACCATTGCCGGCTCTATTATTCCGATCCTAGCAACCTACAACCGACGAACCTATCGGTCTTCTCTAAAGAATGCACCGTCTGTCTCTCGGTGTGCGTGTACGTGTGTGTGTGTGTACGTGTTATGGACTGCGTTAGAGTAAATAACGAATAGGAGAACTATAATTTACAACGTGTAAACACACACATATTATTATGACGATCCATTCGTTTGATCATCGTTTTATACAATGTACAAGTAAAAATTCGCGTAAAAATTCGCGTAAAAGACAAAGTATCCAATGAAAAAGATCTACGAGGAACAACCGCGTGTTTTATATCAAATAAAAAATAAGATCGTATAGTTCGAAGTACGATGCAGCATATATTCTATCCGACAAAAAGTAACTGTAATATTAAGAATATTAAAAAAGACAATGAAAATACAAAGAAATTGTTTTAAAGAAATCGATAGAAAGCTGATTGCAATACTCACTTCTAATCGATTAGACGTTACTCGATATTACAGAAATTGAATGAAAATAATGGTAAAAGTAATATATGTAAGTCTTTTACCGTGCTGATTACTCTCCAACCTTCCGACGACAACTGACTGACTCGCGAATAAGAAAACATGTAATAAAGTATGTAAGAAATCAAAACATAGGTCACACAATTAAACGACGATAAATATTATAAAGGTTTGTCTGAATATTTGATTATATAAACAGAGGTAACATTTGTAAAAACATTCCATATGGAAACACAGAAATAGAAGAGACATCGTGTTGGAATACATACATAATAAATGTACAGATGTATGTATAGGTGCATATAGACTCCCGGGTGGGAGATTGACGAAAGGTCGAACGTATCTGTCGACATTAATGGAGTTGTTTGTCGCATCACGTAAATCTCGCGTAAACGCCCCTACGCGCACGGATCCGTGCCAACTGCTGCCGGTGGTGGCGAGGGTGTTCAATGGGGATACGGCTTAAGATCGCACCGTTTAACATCGGCTATGGGGTTCGGTTTGCGACCCCCGTGGATACGCCGCTGGTGCAACACCCGCGAATAAAACACCCCATGAAACGCTAACTACACTCGTTGCGGCTACCCGCCCCATACGATTTGCTCAATTCGATATTTAGATGTTTCTATATAGATTCTTATTTACAATTTATTCCTTTGGATTTTGTTCTAATCAAAATTCTTACATTTGTTCATAAGTTTTTTTTTTGTTTTTCAATATTTTACTTGTATTATTTTGTCTATACGTTCCGTCTATTGTAGAGCATGCCTGAGAGATCTTCATTTTCCGTTTCGACGAGTGTGCGTCGGGGGTTGATAGAAACGTATCGGAGGGAGAATTGGCAAAGGGAGAAAAAGACTGGTAGACGCGTGCAAGGGGTAATCCCAAAGGATTGTTCGAAGAATTAGCAAAAATATAGGAGTATTTAGATGAACGAACGTCCCGTCGACCGTATAAATCGGAGGTGGTCTTTTACAATCGTCTTGTTTGTCCTGTACGAATCATCGCACGCAGAGAAATTCGTTAAAGGGAAAGACGATATACGTTTCAAAATAATATCCCCGCGCGTTCCTCTCTCTTTATTTTTCGATAAATAAAACGTTTTTCCGGTTAATTTGTCAATATTACTCTCTCTCTCTCTCTTTCTCTCTGTGTAACAAAATAGAGAATCCACGTTCGGATAGCTTCTTTACATTTTCATTTTGTTCGTTCGAACGGGGAGAAAATGTATGCACGATCATATTTTAATTGTAAATCGAATTATTAACGAGAATACAATTTTTCCCATCGTCGTGGTAGAACATTTCGAAGCCATGCAAACGGGTGTGCGTATCCCGCATTGATTAGGAATAATTATCCGCTGACAGGATAACGCCGGATTAAAAGCCAGAAACGTCAGCCTGGAAATAATTGTTATTAAATGTAAACATCCGAAATGTTTTTAACGACCGTGCGCAGAACGGCAACAACCCTCGATCATTTGCAAATCGTCCCGTATGTTTCACTCTAAATAATCATCGAATATTCTGAGCATGCGGTTATTTAAACCAACTGAACTATAAGCAGTATTTGCTTCGCGTACACAGATTATTGAATGAAGTAAAATCGAGTCGCTTTGCGCGGAAAATAATGTGCGCCGCTGCAAATTTGACGAGACGCTTCGCATTGTTCCCAATCGACCAAGACCGACCGACCACCATTTTTACATTCATTATTCATTAATGATCAAAGTACCGACAATTCATTACCGAGAAAACTACTTACCGAAATATATTCCTAACGTCTATATATTATTCATTCAAATGCGACAAAATTCAAAATAATAATACGACGTCAAACATATAAACGTAATTCACCGAACATTTTTTAAATAGTACGATACTTTGATTCTTCGAAAAAAAAAACAAACAATACGTTCAATTAGATTTGATTGTCGTCGTCGATCATAAAAATAAACGCAACGATTATCCTATTGGCAAAAATAGCAATAGATAACATTATATCACATAACCTAATTTCACGGAACGATGGAAAAACCGATTCAAGATTAAAAGATGATTCTGCACTTGACTTATTCGGCCTGACATTCCTTTTATAAATTGCATCACAACAATATTTGATAAGAAACGAGATTCTAGATCGATATCAAGTTTTAATATATTATTCGAATGCATCGAAATTGTTGTAAATTGTTGTAGTATAAAAGAACAAAGTGATCTTACCGAATAATCCATATCTTCTCGCATCCTATGGACACCATAAAACGTATATCAACAACTTTCGAACTATATTACACACTTAAAAATAAAATTAATCTCTTCGCGAAAAAGATTAGGACGCGCGGAAACTAAGAAACTGAAAACTAGTGCGCATGCGTGTACCGGCGTGGTACCGATTAAGGCGCCAAATTACGAATTGTACTTAAACGTCTTCGTAGTACTCGTGCAATAGAAACTTGCATTAAATGACGACAAAATTGGATTCGTTTTCAATAAAAGAAAACAACGAAAAAAGTGTAGAAAAAAGAAAAAAGATGGTGAAATGTTCGTTGCTATCGGAAAAGCAGACACGGTCGCAATATTACGAGAGGCAAATCTATTATCCGTGGAGTGACCGCGCGCGTCAAGACTGCATGATGGATGAGCGGTGATTAATTATATGCTGTCCATCCCTCCTACCAACCCCCTATTCTCATCCTCTCCCGTCATCGCCGATGGACAAACAGAGAGATAGAGATAGAGATAGGAAAAGAAAAAAATAAAAAGAGCGACCTAAAGCAAAACGCAGCGAAGAAAGTGTGCAACGCATCCAACAAACGTTCCTTCCTCCGGTCTACGCGTTCGATGACAGGCTGGACGTTTCATGAGTGACGTATTAATTTTCTGGAGTGGATTAGAGTGGACTAGAGATTGACGAGGTTCTACGTGCTCGTACATCCTCTTTCTCTCTCTGTCTCTCTCGTTGAAACACGACGTGCTGGTCGAAGCATCATACGGATTTGTAGGCCGATGACCATGCCGATGATCATGCCATGACTATTCGCGTTGGTCGGCCATTACGACGATGGTCTTAAATACGCGCCGGTCATCGATCGATCCGACGAGGGATTACAGCGAAGAAGAACTTTATGCGAACCCGACGAATTACTTTTCATAAGAGTAACTTTGTACCTCGCGAATTAACAATCTTCCTTCCTATGGTCTCATCCTATTAAGGAACTATAGTATACATAATAGCGTATAATTAGATGGTGCGTTAGAATCGGGCTTCGAGCTTTGTAGATCGAGGGTGTAGTTGAGACATCGAGAATGGAGGGGTCTTTACGAGAATGCAACATGTGCGCCCGCTTTTGATCCGTCACACCTGATTTCGGCCCCGCACGACTCGCCCTGCTGATTTTGACGCCCTAAGAATTAAGGGATCGTTTAGTCCATATTTATTGTACGCGAGACACCGGAAAGTAGCTTAGAATTAATCTCCGCGTCAAAATCTATCCTATTTTTGTTCGTAGATATGTTTTATTCCATCGTTCGTTCGTTAATTCCTTAACGAAACAACCCTGGTGCTCCATTTTCGATGATGAATATTTTCGAAATGGTCGAATACGAAATAAAAGAAGAGGAGAGAAAAAACATTAAAAGTACTATAAAGCTCGCATCCTTTCAACCTTTTACAACCCGTTACCAATCAATTTCAAAGCTTTGCCTTTTCTCTACGCGAAAAAGCTAAATGAAGGTGGCACCGACAAATGAATGTCCCGGCAAATATCAGAGGAGTTTCGATCGGCAACACTGCCACGACCATCCGAAAGCTGTTTTTCATTCGAATCGGTCGTTTGTCCGTCGCAGGAAGAGGGGACGCAATGCTACCATCGAAATTAACCACCGACCGAATAACAATCGAACTCCTCGGCTGTGAAAAAGCGCGGGAAATGGAAGCAAGGAAACACCGGCGAGGGTGGAGGGTGCTGGTGTCGTGCGTGAAATTGGAAACGCGGCTCTATTAAAACGCCATTAATGGAGATTCGCAAATGGCACGTTTCAGGAAAACTCTATGAAATTGTGCGATCGGGTTGGTATTAGACGACAAATGAGAAAATATTTCTGTCCAACGCCTAATGCGTACTAATTTTAAATGAAATTTTAGTTGCTATTCATGCGATAGCGAAAAGGGGTAGACAAGAGAGCGGAACGTACGGTGGAAAATAGGAAAGAGGAAGAAAAGAAAATGATGAACAATGGAGATAGGTAGAATAGGGAAGAAATATATCTACGTGGAGATAGAGTGGATGGAAAGCAGAGTGGAAGAGACCGATAGAAATGGACGGAGCGCGACTTTAAAGAAAGCGGAGCAGCTAGTAGCGGCGTAGCGCGTAGGAAGAAAGAGATAAGAATAAAAGAGGAGAATAAAGAAGAGAGGGAGAGAGAGAAATATGGCGAGGTCGGCGAGAGCACGGGGAACTTGGTTATCAGTGAGAGCCGGGTAACTCGAGCTTATCGATGTGTGGGTGTGCGCGAGGTGTCGGCCATGTTGAACGAGCCTGCGTGCTCGGTACCTCCTCTCACTCTCCGAGGCGCGTCAATACCACAGGCTGCCCTCCTCCGCGCACCCCGCGGGACCACAATTCTCGTAGGCCGCGTTCGCCTCGACCAACCAGAAAGCAACCTGATACCTCGCCGTAGCGATGGCAACGCTTCGTCGTTCGAGCTGCATCACCAACGCTCCCTCCTCCCTTCCACCCCCTTCCTCCCCTTCTCTTCCTTCCACCCTTCCTCCTCCTGCACGACCATACTACACTCCAACTCCTCTTCTTTGCCGCCTCGTTCTCCAAGAAAACGAGAGAAACGAGCAAGAATCCTTACCGAAAGGATACTTCAACTGCGAACGCTGAAACGATCGAACTTTCAAATTCATTTCTTTCTCTCCTTTTTCTATACTTTTTTTCCTAATGCGAATATGATATCGTAGACGCAATAAGATCGTAATTTATCGAATTTTCATTTTTTTTCTTTTCCCATATCGAATCGACGATAACAACTTACCGAAGTAGATCATAATAGTTACGATATACACGTTTGAGTTTAGCTATTTATACGCGCGCGCGCGCGTATGCGTGAGCGCGTGTGTTCATATACATACATATGCATACTTACTTGCTCGCGTAGTATGGTGAATCTGATTCTAGTAAAGTACTTGCTCGATATAGTTTCAACGCGAATATATTTGTTGATAAGCGTGTAAAATCGATACAGACCCTGGATGATCTCTTTACTTTAGATAAGATAATTGAGAACATCTTGAACGACGCTTAAAGAGTCGATCGGTAATGCCCATTCGAAGTCTTTTTCTCGGCATTACGACGCGTAGTTGTTACGCGTTCGGATTCATGAATGAACGCGATCTAGACTTCTATTCGACGTTGACGGAATCAAGAAAATAAGAGTTAAAAGTCGTGGTCATTCGTTATTTTTTCTCTTTCTTCCTTTCCTTTCCTTTCCTCGTTTATTCTTATATTTCATTTGATTTCATTTTATATTTTCTCTCTCCGCCACCGTTGAAACTCGTGAACGCGACAAAGAGAAAAGGCGATAATATATAGAGATATATAAAGCGTCCAAGAACCAAAGGAAATTGGTCGAATGAGAAATGGCGAGATGTAGCACCGCGTGAAATATTAAAAAGCCCCATGGGATAGAGACAAAACCAGCACGAACTTCTCCCAAAGATGAATTTTTATTCTCGTCCCTTTCACCGAGAGAATACCCTGCTGCTATTTAATTGTTGCCACCTTTAAACGATTTCTTATCGTTTAGATCTTTTTTTCCGAGTCTACACAAAATCGTCCTATCGTTACTTTTATTCGTAGATGTATATATTCAGGTATACTTACAATTCAATTGATCCTCGCATAGAAAAGATTCCGGGGAATATAATAGGAAAAGGAAAGGACAAAAAATAAAAAGGATCGTCAAAAGTTAGGGAATGTTATTAGGTAGATAGATGGTACGTGCCAAGCGTGACATTAACACCCGGATTACATTCTAATTAACAAGGAGTTTGTCGTATGTGACCGCTCCCTAATCCGTTTACGAAAATTTCAATTTCTCGGCCGCACCTAAGTAAACCGGATATCCCACGATTTCGACCGCACGTTCGCTAGAAATTCGGCGATCACGTCGCCTGAGTGCAAACTACCAAAGAGAAAGAGAGAGAAAGAGAGAGAGAGAGAGAGAGAAAGAACACAGACTTTGTCTTTCGATTTTCGCAGACAAAATTGTGCCGTCGGAGATTAAATCGTTCGCGAAAGAAGAGATTAAGGCTTTTCATAGGTCCGCGTAGACTGGGAAGATTATCCTAGATATCTATTCTTTCACTCGATCCTTCTTTTCTTAAATCAGAACTTTCTCAAGAGTTTCTGATTATTTTACAGTAAGATATACTCGATAAATACTATTGAAAATAGAAAGAAAAACAAATAACTAGTCGAGATAATACATAGAATATAGACACGAGATACGAGACTTTAGTATAAGAGATGTATTATCGATTATTATGATACGATTGTTATTATTATCGTCATCTTTTATCTACTAGTCTTATCGGATGATCTTTACTTTCTAAAATAGGTTCAAACAAATTCCAAAATAATCCAACAGTCCTGCATTTTTTGGTTTAATTTTATTATTGAAAAAAATAGTCTCTCTCTTTCTCTCTCTCTCTCTCTCTCTCTCTCTTTATTTCCAACACGTTTACTATTAAACGTCAAGATGCGTACATTGAACGTCAAGGCTTTGCAACGAGATAGTACCTGGCGCGCGATATCTCCGACGCATTATGGCTGCACGTGCACACAACCTAAAGAGAGATTACAAACTGGTATGTATGGTCCAGCACACTGTTGCACGTAGCTCGATTACACGACACTCAACACACGCGCGCAAGAAAGAAAGAGAGAGAGAACATTCGAGTCGATACGGCAAACCTCCCTTCCCTCTCTCTCTCTCTCTCTCTCTCTCTCTCTTTCCCTTTTTTATCAACACGAACCTCTTCCCTTTCGATCCTCCAACACTCCCCTCTCATGATATATAACGTGAGGAAGAGAGAAAGAGAGAGAGAGAGAGAGGGGAGCTCTCCTCGTGAAACTGCACGTTCAACTACGTAAGTTACGCACACAGACGCGCGCGTGCGTGTTTAAATGTCGTGTGTATGCGCGCGCGCACTTTACGAGTACGTGTATACAATCACACACAAACATTGTTCATGATTTAGTCAAATATTGGTGCGATACACAGCTTTGTAGTACCTCACGATAGGAAGGAAGGAAGGAAGGAAGGTAGGAAGGTAGGTAGGTAGGTAGGTAGGTAGGTAGGTAGGTAGGTAGGTAGGTAGGTAAGTAGATGTATACGTAGTTATATGCCTAACGATGTATATCATACCAAATAATCCACGCTAAATTGCACCTAGATCGTCCAGCCGTTAACTATGTAAGACTCATACATTGCAGTCGAATCAAATATCCAACATTGTTATTGTTTGCTCCATAAAAATATACTTACTTGGGAAAATTCATAGTATCGAGTAGCTCGTCCGTTTGAATTTTATTTCAAAGATTTTGTCATCTCCCTCTCTCGAGTTTATATCAATAAATATAGAAATATATTTACTTAGGAGTACGCGCGCGTATGTCTTTATGTAAGTATTTATCTATTTATTATATATAGATATATAGTCATCGCGATAATGACCCGTTAGATCTTTGTAAAACAGACGCTATCTTTTATCTTCTCTTTCTCTGGATACTTAAAATCCGAATTCGAATTTTCATGTAAACATTCCCTTATACGAAATAACTAACAAGCGATTCTGTTTCTAATGAGCATAGCCCATCGATTGTATAAAGTAATAGCGAGATTAGGTCATTTACACAAGATATTTGATGGCACTTATCCGACAAAAGGCTCTATGTCAACGAGCACATCTTCGAGTGCTCGTACAAATGTATCCGAATGGAAGTTAAATATTATCGTATAGACAACCACTTCATTTGCGCATCGCGCGCATGAATATTTTCATTTCAAACAGGACGATAAGAACTCTCTGATTTGTCTATGCGCGTATGCAGCTACATGCCACGGGATGTTTTCTCTCTCTCTCTCTCTCTCTCTCTCTCTCTCTCTCTCTCTCTCTCTCTCTCTCTCTCACTCTCTTTTCCGGTATTTTAACTAAATAGATATCATCTAACGAACACGATACAAAAACACTCTGCGATACACCTGTTCATAATTTATCTTGTTTTTTCATGGATACTCACTTGTCCTATTTGTATTTCCAATATTCGTCTTTGATTTGGATCGTATCTGAAATGAATTAATTATAAACTCTGAATAAGTAGGGTTCATCACACTCTTGCTAATCGTCTGGGCCGTATCGGAACAAATAAACGGATTTTCTCTTGAGCTGTGTATAATAAAAATGAATATAATATACACTAGTCGTACAAAAAAAACTTCCTTCCCCTCTCTTTCCCTAATCAAACTTTGAATCACCCCAAAAAAACATTGGAGATATTTTCACACGAGATATCTCGATGATCGAGGAAACTTATTTTCTACCTGTAAAAGGAACAAATAAAAGATATAATTCGGCCCAGCCACTATTTATATACGTTCAGTATAGGTAACGTACAATAAATTTAGGAAATGGATATTAAGAGATAGGAAACATTGTGGTGTGTATGCGTGAGGATGCGTCTGTGCCGTGTAAAAAATATGTAAACTGATCAAATTTCATAGAAATACGTTGCTTTATTGAAACACTTACATCTTCGATTCTCGTCGTTTCGTCCTAACCGCGATAATATTACTTTCTTTTTTTTTTCTTTTTCTTTTTTTGTCCACCTCGCTATTTATCAACAACCCTTATCGGTCGGACCAACGACGTTCGAAGGTTGCGTGACGTACGGGGGGGATTCGCCGTATGTGAAACTGTAATGCAATACCATGGAAGGGAGATGAATTTCTTAAGAAAGGAAAAAAGAAGAAAAGAAAACGACGAATAATAAGAAAAAGAAAAAAAAAAAAAGGAATGTAAAATAATCTATCGAGCAGCACGAATTACAGCCGAGGGAAGAAACTTTCGTTGAAATGGTTGATAAAAAGGCGGAGGGCAAGGCAAGTAAGAGTGAAAGCATTTTTAATATACAAGTGTATGAGATTTCGTCGTTCTTTTGAGATTTTCAATTTCGTATGCCTCCTCCACTCGAGATCTGTCGACAAGGTTCGTTCGTCCTTGATTCTTCCATCGGCCGAATTCTCTCGAAATAATTAAACAATGATGATGCGAGACGGCGAGACGTAATACGGTATTAAAATAAAACAATCAAATTATATAATAATTGCAGTGATACTTATAATAATAGTAATAATAATAGTAATCATAGGGACAATAATAAGAATAAAAATGACAATAATAATAATAATAATAATAATAGTAAAAATAATAATTATAATAATAGTAATGATAATAATAATAGTAATAATAATAATTATAATAATAATTTGTATTATCATAATAATAATTATTATAATATTTATTTGTATTNTCCAACCTAACCAGCCAACTTCTGGTTGACTGCTACGAGCTATTACCGCTCCATTGTTTACATGCCTTAAAATATTAATTTTTATTATAATAATAATAATTATTATTATTATATTATTATTACGATGATGAAGAGATGATAATAATAATAATACTAATAATTATAATAATATTCAGGAGGAGTGATCTCTTGCGATACGCCAGTCGTTATGTACAGATTTCTATGTGCTAGACGCGTATTTCAAAAGTGTCATTTTTTATTATTATTATTATTATTAATTCTGACGATTAAAAAAAAAGATCCCTATGAACTTTCTTCAACAGATCTGTGCGAATGTAAGCAAGGATAAAAAAGAAAACATAGCGCGTGAATGAAAAAATTCTGTCTTCTCTATCTTCATATATACTTTTGAAATACGCGGTTACAGTGCATTGCGACACCGTTTTCTTTCTCACTTGCTCGTTCACTCTTTCGTTCTTTCGTTTTCTCAATTGATCTAACTCTTTTTCTCTCTCTCTCTCTTTCTGCATTTCTTTCACACACATCAGCGTACACACACACATACATACATTTTTATATATAATATGTATACACCTAACATTATTTATCATTAAAGATTCCATTTATTTTTATATATATATTTTTTATATTTGTATTTATTTAATTATATATATACCTCTCTGTAACATAGAATATTGTACATTATACGTGTTACACGTTGTCGACTATCTACACGTATCATACAAAAAAACACTGAACGTATCCTGCGCGACGCATTCACAAGAAAATTCATTCTTGAAACGTTCGTGGGCGAAAACATTGTTATTTTAATCGTCCATCACATTCGAAAAACGTTTTATGTTATATTATATTTCATTACTTTTATCATTATCTTTATCTCTTTCTTTCATTCTTTTTTTAATATTTCTTTTATATCCGTTTGTTGGGACACGCGCGAGAGAGGCTTACGCACGCACGTATGCACGTACGCATGCACGTACGCATGCACGTACGCATGCACGTACGCATGCACGCACGCACAAGTGGACGCATTTAAAATGCATATAATCGTCCTCGCGAGTATACGTTCGCTAATTAATATTTAATTTCGCGGATTATCACATTTTTGTCGCCCTGTGCCGGCATATCACCCACCACCCTAATTTTAATATTCTCCGTCATTATTTAAACAGCACCGCAGCCAACAACCTATCTTTCTCAGATTTATTCTCTTTTTTTCTTGTTTATTTTTTTTTTATACACGCTTCCTCTTCTACTTCTTCTTCTTCGTCGCCTTCCGTTTCCTCCTCACATTTTTATTCTTCTTTTGATTTTTGTCTTGTTCTTTATTTATCTTTTCTTTGTATATTTTTCTATTTAATTAATTAATGAATTAATTTTTTGAACAGTTGCTTCGTGTCTCCGACCGATTGTGAATTATAATAATTGTATATTTGGTATGGACGATACACACCGTATATTCACGATCTCGTTGTACCAACGTTTAGGTTTTATAACTTCTACGAGCACGCTTAAAAAGATAACGGCTTCTGAACGACGGCCGAACGATGATATTATGTAATAATGATCGATAAACTCACCGAAACGTTATAAATACATAGGCGTACAAGGTAACATTGCTCAAGTTAAATCCTCTACCTCTCTTCATTTTCTTTTCGTTTATTTTTCTTCTTCTCCCGCTATCATTACGATAATGCTTCTTCGATAGATCTTAGACGACAACAGCTACAAACATTGCATATGTAATTCAACGTCGAATCATTTCGAAGATGCATCCTCGTGCGAACGAACTCGAGCGAAATTATTATTATTATTATTATTATTATAATAATATATTATTAATATTATTTATTTTATATTCATCCTTTTTGTTTTTCTTCGTTTTTTCTTCTTATCGCCATTGATTTCTATCGAACGTTTGATCGCAAAGAGCGATAACAATATAAATCGTTGATTTAACATATACCTTAAGATCATCCACCACGATATACGTTGAAAATATGCGGTAGTTTAGTATTAGTAGTAGTAATAATAGTAGTAGTAGTAGTAATAATAGTATAGTAGTAGTAGTAGTAGTATTAGAGACCGATGGCGATAAGTGTGACGCGCGAAATCGAGATCAACGACCGAAAATAAGCGAGCGTGCTTTTCTAAACACAAACGATAATAAATATACGTAGAAAATAACTAATCGGTAAATGATTTCTTGATCGAAAGATTTCTTGTCGCTTGATAATACCAATCGTAATATCGATACTCGAACATCGCATTCGCTCGAAGTTACGTTCAATGAAAAGCTTCCTTTTTCTTTTTTCACGCATCGTATACGCAAAGCATCGCACACATTTTCCCATACTTTGATATATATATCTATACTTATAAGTGATTGATTAGAAAATCATCGAGACAAATGATAGAGAAAGAGAAATAAGTTTGAGCGGAAAGTCGAATGAAAATGAAAAATTTTTGAAAAAAAAGAAACGAGTTAAATAATTGTCGAAGAAGACGAATCGCGATCGATGGTCAGTCAACTCTCGATCGTTTAGTTTGAAAGTAAAGCACACT
Organism: Polistes canadensis; assembly: GCF_001313835.1. Taxonomy (NCBI): domain Eukaryota; kingdom Metazoa; phylum Arthropoda; class Insecta; order Hymenoptera; family Vespidae; genus Polistes; species Polistes canadensis. Next base: position 20,737 of record NW_014569700.1, on the reverse strand, counting down.
ACGAGCTTCTTTTCTATTTAAATTCTAGCGTCTATAAGAATCGTTGTATACCACTCCATGCTACGTAAGTACAGGATCGTGGACGGAGGCTCGAGGAACGATTGTGCGCGAAATAAAACTATCGCAAAAACTATAAAGCATCGTCTGCATTATCGGTTAAATGTAATCGCAGTGGCAACAACGTTTTACTTCTTTTATTATTATTATTTTCTTCTTCTTCTTCTTCTTCTTCCTCTTTTTCTTCTTCTTTATCATCATCATCATCATCTTCTCTTCCTCTTTTTCTCTTTCTTGTTAATTATTATTAATATTAATCTCTTGGTTCGACTAACCGTTAAAATTCTTTATTAAGCTCGCGTCAAAGCATATTCTTCTTCGTCTCGTCTCGCGTGTAAATATAGAATCGAAAATATTGTCCTCGCAATAATATCCAACAGGGTGAAAACATAAATAACGTTTTCACGTTTACGCGACCAATACAGTGATATATGTATAGATATTTATCGAATATCGATGTTCGAAGCTAATCGGTCGCATATCGGAGAGACACTTTCGCACCGTTTCTTTTTTTTTTGGTTTTGCCATTCGATTGCAATTTGCAATGTATACATTTATCGATTAGACGTACGCACCCATGATCATTAATTATGCCTTTAAAATTCCATAGTAGTAGTAGTAGTAGTAGTAGCAGCAGCAGTAGCACCACCTTCGTCTTCGTCATCATCACTACCACCCACCACCACCACCACCACCATCATCATCATCAACACACACCCTGCCGCGAGTTAGCAACTCGAACGTGCGTGAATCAAAGTCCAAGGCTTTTTCACTTTTTTTCGCGAGGACGAGGAAAACTATTAAGGAAAGCAAGGGAAATAAATCGCAAATGACCGCCGACGCGTCATACTTTCCAAGTAAAACAATACGTATCGTAGAGGATGGAAAGATAATAAAATGATCAAAACGAAGTGTGATTTGCGATAGAAAAGAGAATTTTCGAGATCATTGTTCGAATACCGGTTTTGGCCGTACCTTGGATCGAATCAGAGTCTCCTTTTCACGCGATACCTTCCGCCTCGTCGTTCTCTTCATCTTCCTCGTATTCGTCGTACTCGTCTAGCCAAGAAGAGCTATCGTCGGATCGACGTCGACGACGATGCTGCTGTTCTTGTTGATGATAATGATGTTGTGGGAGAGAAGACGAAGAGGAAGACCGAGGAGGGAGCGATGGTGGTGGCGGTGGCGGTGGCGGTGGCTGTGGCGGTGGTGGTGGTGGCGGCAACGGCGGTGGCGATGAAGGAAAAACGTCGTCGAGAATTGTCCGAGGATGATGGGTTAAATTAGCGACGGTACTACCAGCGGCATAGGCCGCAACGGCAGCGACTCAAGCCAAGGCGTAGGGGTGGGTAGCGTGATGTCACAATCCCGGAGCCGCCGTCGCTACCGACGGGGGAGGAGGCGCACTGCTGGTACTCACGCTGGTCGCGTGATGGTACAAAGGACTCTGGTAATACTCTTGATGATGGTGATTGGTCATATTATGCATGGGTCCCCCGCCGGTGTTCGAGCCAGCATGCATCCCGTTGTGATGATGATGACTCGGCGGCGCGGAATGCGCGTGCGGATGATGGGGCGAACTGAAATTCGCGTAACTCTGATGAATCTGATCGTACATCTTCATCTCTGGCGGCTTCGTGTCTTGAGCACCCGGCGAAGTTCCTGCCGTTGCACCGGGTAATAGCCTGGTAATGCTGAACGGGTGGCTGGCAGCCGTATAAGGTGGCTCTTGTTTCAAGCTACCTGCCATGCCGTGATGAAGAGCCGCCGGATCGGACAACAAGTGAGGATGAAGAGTACGACTGACCATAGCCGTAAGCTCGTCGTGAGTCGTACCGAGATCTGGTCCTAACAATCCACCGATATCGGTGGTGTCGCCTTTCAGAGCAGCGTGATGCTGATGAAGACCGGCCGCCGAGTGATGGTGATGATGGGACGAGACCAAAGAATGAAGGTCTTTGTCGTCCTGTTGTTGCGGAGCGTGATGAAGGGACGAGGGCGTTTTCTTGCCGCCATGTCCGAGATCGTGAGAATTAGGGCTGTTGTGACCGGCGGCGGCGGCTGCAGCGGCTGCAGCAGCGGCGGCGGCAGCGACCGCAGCACCCGCCGTGTGGTGCTGTTGATGTTGTTGGTGTTTGTTATTTTGCCTCGACAACTCTTTCTTTTCGTCTTTGAACCTTTTTTGACGGCGCAAGTAACAACCGTTTTCGAACATGTTACCGCTCTCCGGGTGGAGCGTCCAGAAGGAACCTTTGCCCGGTTTGTCGGGCGTTCGCGGTACCTTGACGAAACAATCGTTGAAGCTCAGCGAATGTCTTATCGAATTTTGCCATCTCTGCTGATTTTGCCGATAGAACGGGAACAAATCCATGATGAATTGATAAATCTCCGATAGCGTGAGCATTTTGGTCGGCGCGTTTTGTATCGCCATGGTGATCAAACTAATGTAGGAGTAAGGCGGTTTCGCGTGCGTGTAACTTCTTCGATAAGATTTGTCGGTGCGTGCACGCTGAAGGGCAGAATTCGGAGAGTCCGGCTCGGCTAACGACAATGGATCTCGGCTTACGGCGGTACCACCTCCCGGCGTTAAAGGGCCATAACCAACGGCACTCATGCAGGCGCCACCGCCACCCATTGACGTACCTCCATAGCCGCCCATTCCACCGCCTCCCATGGAAGCCATCCCCATCGCCGAGCTCATCGTGCTCATGTTGAATCCGCCGGCTCCCTGAGGACTGCAACTCGGCCCAACTCCAACGCCCATCGACATTCCCATAGACACGCAGCCCATAGAATTGATCGAGCTGTACGTGGGTGCCATGCTGCCCATGCTGGACATCGCGGCGCTCGTCATGGCACCACCGAGACTGCCAGCCTCGCTATACAGCTTTTGCGACTGGAGCATGGTCATAGAGCTCACCGGCGCCGGGGTGGGCTGTTGTCGAGACGTCAAGCGGGAATCATGAAAGCCTCGGTACCACGACTGCTGATAATCCGGTGACCCCTTAATCTTATATCCTCCCGTACTTCCTTCACTTTAATCCACGCGTCTCTCACTCTGGCACGCGTTTAACGTTTCAATTTCTTTTATCAAGAATTTTTAAACCTTCACTCTCTATATTTTACAATTTACTTTTATTTTCTTTAACTCGAAATCTTTCGTTTTCCTTTTCTTTTCCTTTTTGTCCTTATTCCTCGAGATTACACGAAAAACTCACTAAATCTTTTTACCAGCACTGAAAATCTTATCCTCGTGTCCTCACACTTTGATGAAAGTTCACCGGAATTTCAGTGATAATTTTTCAAAATGAACAATAGACTCTCACGAAAGATATCTATTTCCTATTCGTGCACTTAGTTCTTCTCGAATGAAGGAATGTATGCACGTCCGTCGGGTCGGCGCGAAGGACACTTGATGACACGCGAGTGTATGGTTCTCGTCGTACGCGCACACGGGTCGGCCTCGGTATATTTTCAAATTGGAATTGTTGTTCTGACAAACGACGCGAGACCTGAACACTTACGCGAACGATAATACCGGCGGCGGCTGCGGCGTCGACAACAAAAACAATAACAACAACAACAACAATTAACAATAACAACAACAACAATGATGATAACAACACGACGATGACTATTACGACGACGTCGACGGTGGCGGCGACACTAGCCGTTCGTCGCGTAGAAGCGCGCTCGGGTTGTTTAAATTGTGCCTGTTCAAACCACCTCACCTCTACACTACTCTCTAGCTCTGTATGCCGTATGGATGGAGGCCGGTTAGCGAGTGTAGTCCGCTACTCTTGAGTCGGCCAAGACTTGTTCAAACACAGCCCCTACTCTGCGCAATATGGCGCCGCGCCCGATCGTTCTATTCGAACCAATCGTAACATTTACATCCCCACCGTTCGGTTCGACCAACCAATCGAATAAGCTAGCCTCTCGTGCCAGTGGTGTGGCCGCAGCACCGAGTTTCGAGATGCGATGAATCGTGCTCACAACTTCTCCCCCTCTTTATCATTTCTCTTTCTGTTTCCCTTAGTAGCGCAAGCGCCGTATCCTCGGGGTTCTGTGAAACGTCCGAAGGCCGCTTGCGCAATCTCTCTCCTCTTTCTTGGCCGATAAGCGCCGCCGTCGACGGGTCGGGCGTCGGGTCGGGTCGGGCGTCGGGCGTCGGGTCGGGTCGAGCGTCGGGACGACCACGTTCTCGGGTTCCTTTCTGCTTTCATATTATCTCTCTCTCTCTCTCGTTCCTTCATTCCTTCCTTCCTTCTTTCACTCTCGTTCTCTTTCTCCTCCCCTGCCCCCCGGCCCCTCGCGACGACCGATCCGCCACGCGTTTTTACACCTATCGCTCTCCTCGTCCGACCTTTCTAATCGTCGCCTCTTTTTTTTCCCCCTTTTTTCCCCCTTTTTTTCCCTCGTTTTTTTTTTATCTCGCAACGTTTTTTTACCTGCCTTTATTCATCATCACCTTCTCCTCCTTCTTCACGAGATAGCCCGATGTCCAGCTTACTTTTCTTTTATCTTTATCTTTTTTCCACGCGTCAGCGTGATAGTTTTTTCTTATCCTTTTTACATCTTATCGGAATTTATTTCTATTTGTTTTTTTCCTAAGGTGTACTTTTTTTCGTGCGGTGTTTCTCAATTTCGTTTGGGTGATGCGAACAAGGATGTTATTTTATCGGTGAAGGACTAACACATATGCTGAATTCATCCCATCGTAACAATCTCGGTTTTCTTCCCTATCGGAACGAGGTATTTCGATAAACCTAAATAGATGCATAGATATACGTTTGTTATCGTTTATCAAATTCCTCGTTGTTTATTTATTACCATTTCAAATTATTTTCAAATTTCGTTAATACAACATTTGTTAACAAACAGCTTGATCTTGTCGTAGGCCAGCTATAAATATTTGAACGCAAGATCGATCCTTTTTTGTTTTTGTCGTTTAAAAAAACTACTTGTTAATATATATGTGTATTTACTATTTGTACATTTTAGTTTTATCCGAAATGTAAAGAAAGGATTGTTATATAAGTATACGCTGCTATTACGTGTATTATTTATCTTCAAATTGCGGTGATTCAAAATTAAATAATGACCTATCAAAAATAAATTACGATTAATTTGATTATCTATCATAATAAATAAGAGCAAATTAACGCAATGTTTAACACCAGTTTGTCCCAGAAGTATGCATTTAGAAAACAATTTAACGATCATGTATTTCTTAATTTTCGGGCTAAATAATTAACAAGAATATTGATTTATTTGAAATATCAGTCTGTGTGGCCAAACGTATGCACGTGCATGTACTTATTTATTTATTTGCATTAAAACAATATGAATAAATCAACCGATCCGGCTATCGATGATCGACGTTAATTATTCTTTACTTCTTCTACTAATCTATTTATGTTAATATATACGGATAATGTTCTTTTTTCTTTTTTATAAAAAACGAACGAACGCATATAAACATTTTTATTATAATTATTAGCTTTTGTTGAACTATCATGAAAAAATACAAAGATCGTCCCCTTAAACGATTAGTCACATCTATTGTGCCGTTCCGGCTACACATTTCTCGTTAATTCAATTGTATTTTTTTCTTATTTTCAGCTTACAAACTCAAAAATAGCTATTTTACCGAGAGACCCTTTCTTCCTGCTATCTTTTTTCTGATTTTATTATTTTAAACAAGATTTATTGTACGATTATATATTGTAAACTTATGAATATCTTTCTTTTTATATTAGGAATTTATCTTAATGCATTCTTCTAATATGATTTAAATTTTTCATATATAGAAAACAAATTTATAATGATTTTATCGTCAACCCTAACGACATTTCCATGAATACCTATCTCCACCGCTTTACAAAGAAAACTTATATCTTAATATAGAATAGAATTTTCGTTAGCCTATTGAAAGGTGAAGAAAATATTTTTTTGTAGAAATTACAGGACGGGAGATCATTTAATTTAACGTTCAAGATAAATTGAAAAATGATTCGATAATTATGAAAATAAAAAAAGAAGTAAGATACCTGTCGATATAATATATCACACGCAATAACGGCGTGAGGGGGGAGGGGAGGGGAGGGGGGAAGGGAAATATCGTTGAAAAGTCGAGCGACGAATTGAAGGCACACAACTCGATGATTCGAGCGTTTAGAGTCGGCTAATACTTTACTCGAGAGATTCGTAAACACGCATAGTATAGGTATAGAAGCATTCACGAACGAGCTGCACGTTACAACGTTAGATCCAAGCACCCACCTGTACCGGGTCTTTATCGAGCCACGAATTGTTTGCGGAATGAAAATATTGTCCCTGTAAACAAGTAGCTACAATGTGCCGGGCAAAGCATTCTACGTTATAACAAATCGTACCCCTCGTGCCTCGTCCCGTCTGGATACAAGTGCGCAATCGAGATCTGTTTGTCTCGGTTAGTCTCGGTCCTTAATCTACGATTAAATAACGATTTGCTATTTGACCTAGATTACCGATATCGCGGACTCGATCGATTTGTCAAACGGCCGCTTTTAAACGAAGATACGATTAAACGCGCGCGACAACACTCTTTTGCCTTTGCGTCAAGGTTTGCATTTCCCCTTCTTACCAACCTTTTCTCTCTCTCTCTTTCTTTATTTTATTTTATTTTCTTTTTTCTACACGTACAACAATTGTTATTTTAGCACTTCGAACACCTCTTTACCCATTTCAAAAATTTATAAAAATCCTGTTATTATGGATAACCGATGATCAATGGCAATGAGAAAGAAAAAAGGTTACTTATGACTATTGACCATAATAAAAATGTGTTTGGTCATTTTAAAAACAAATACAAAAGAGAGACGACGGAAGAGGAACGAAGAGAACCGTGGAGATCCGAAGCGACGGTAACTCGTGATTTTCCCAAAAGACTCGACTACTCTACCTGACCCTTCCACGTGGGTGGTCTCATCCCTTTCTTTGTATTATTAACACCAATGATGATTCCTCGCCGCATATAGAAACTATATACCTTCTTTCGTAAGATCATTCCATGTTCATGGAATAATATTTCTATCTACTTTTCTGAAGTTTTTAGATTTTTATGGAATTACGGAAGACAAAGGAATACCGAACAAAATCTATTCGAAATAAAATGTATTCTACGCGATTATAACGATAATTTTCATATTTTTCAAGAAATAATATTTCTCAGATATTATTTATAACGTGACAAGGGATAAAATCTAACCGAGAACTCGAATTATTTTTTTTAACAAAATTGCCTTTTCCAAAAACATAGCCCCGTTATATACTTTTCTAACGTATCTCAAAAGTGAACACACACGATTTTCTTTGGCGTGAAACATTGACTTCTTGACAGCACCTCTGTGTTGTCCTGCTGACGTTAAAGCAACAAATCCTAAAGAATCGCTAGCACCCATCATCATAGACCAAAGTAGAACAAACCTTTGCGATAACACGACAGGTAGATGTATCAGAGTTCTGGTCCATTTCTTCCCGCGAACGTTCCACTCTATTTTTCTAACGCTGACAATCCTCCACCCCTCCACCTTAACCAGCACAGATTTACTGCCTTTATCAACAATCAAAAAAGAATGTACTCAAATAAAATATCTTACCGGTACAAAAAATACAACATACATTTTGTGTAATATTACGAGTATCATTTTAATATTTAATTTGCTTATCAACGAAACGAGATCATTTTTTTTCATTTGTATTAAGTAAATATATTACAGTCACACATAGAGAAATACACATGTAAAAATATAAATTTGCATTAAACGAGTAAACAATTTCAATATACATATATATATATATGCATATCATTTCCAATCGTATTTGTTATTTTTATTTAATACTTTTAATTTAACACAATTTTCACACTCGCAGGAAATTATTGAATTAACTTGTTAAACGTTAAATTAGATTTACCATCGCCGATGGCCGACGTTCTTAATGCTTTTTTTTTCCTTTTTTTTTTATTAGGGTATTCTAAATTCCATTATAGTCGCATGTTTGTCCGTGCTTTTAAATCCGATCAACAATCATTTGTACATTTTTTTAACGATCACTCATAAAGGTAACCAAAACAAAAAAGAAAGAGAACAAAAAGAAAAATTGATGTAAGTAACAACGATAGTTATGGTCTAATCGCGTACAAAATCGTAATATGTCGTATTTACAAAATGTTTCCGATGAAAAATATAATAAATAATAATAAGAATAAAAATAACAAATGATAAAAAGAAAAGAAAGGAGAAAAATAAGAGAAACGTGGGAAGAGTCTATTATTTCTTACTTGTTCTCGATCGAGAGAAAGAGAAAGATAGAGAAGGGGTGATCCGAGCAACCCTCCGACGGGCCGATAGAACCCATCCGATGATTTGGCCCTCGCAAATCTGAGAAAAGCACAACGAAGCACGCACGGCACGTGTCTGGATAGCGTCTGCACCACCTCCGTCACGATAAAGCACACGCAACAAATATCCATCTATTTTTCCTTATCGTATCCATTTTTTATTATCTTTGTTTTTTTTTGCTTTTCATTTTTTAAAAATCGCTGGTCCAGGTATTTTCTCAATCCTCGCCTTAAATGTTCGTAGTTTTCCTTAATCATTTTATTTGTTATAGGGACGATGACCACGAAGAGATAAGATTTTCGGATTCTGAACGATTTAACTATTCATTTTAACTATCTACACTAATTTCCAAGAATTCGGATAGATAGCCTTTCTTTCTTTTTTTACCTTGTTCTATTTATTTAGAAGGTAACAAAAGGAATTATGGACCTTGACTCTCGAACTTTGATTCTCTCACAAAAAATAAAAACAAAATTTAAATGTATCATATAATGACTCATCGAAGAAAACTTCGGTTTCTTGTACTTTGAAATCTGAATGCTAGTGTGACGTCGAGGGAAACGTGAAGAAAAATTAGTCACGAGATACGAAATGAGAGAGCAAATGTAAAATGTCGCGAGGGGAGTGCATCATCGTAGGTAGAGAGCTCTGTTCGTCGCGGTTCTCGTCGGAAAACGAACAGAGGAAATAGACTTTTCTATATTTTTTTTTCCCTCCCCCGTTCTTTTTTCTCTTCTTATTTCATTTTTTTTTTCCTCTTTTTTTCCTTTTTTTTCCTTTTTTTCTCCTTTATTTTTCTCTATCTCTCTTTTTTTCAACGTTCTCCGACTAGAAAGGAAGCTCTTTCAGTACATGTAAAAGCACGTACGGTCGGGGGGATCGATTGTGCAAACAAGAGCCCAGCTCCCTCTCCCCTTCCTCTTCCACCTCCACCACCACCTCCACCACCACCACCACCTCAACCTCTTTCTCCTACCCCTCTTTCTCCATTTTCTATCCGCCGTTCTCTCGTTAAATTTCCGTTTCACCGTTTCCGTGTAAACGTTGTAAAAAGGTAAAAGTTGTAAGCAGCCTATCGTGCCAGGGTAAAAAAGAAAAAAGAAAAAAGACAAAAAAAAAAAAGAAAAAGTCAAAGAAAAAGAGAACGAAAGAAAGAGAGAAAAACCGAACGAAACAAAAGGAAGGAACAAAAAAAGAAATAGAAAAAGGAAAAGAGAAAACGAAAACATTGACTTTTAAACCTTTTCTTTTGTATTATCGTTCGTCTATTCCAAATATTTCCAACGTAATTTTGAAAGGATCTAACTTAGCCTCCTCAAACCTCGTTTCTTGATCTTACCATGGATTCATTTTAGACGGGTTTTAACTTTGATGAATATCATATGTACGTTTAGGTAAAGGAAAATTCGTCAGGCTTGACGATCGATAAGGGACGCTAAAGGTAGTCCAAGGACAGGTGGTGGATGAGTCCGCGGATCAAAAGGCACAAATTAGCGGCGATTTTTAGTCCGAGTATCCTTTCCCTCTACCTCTCCCATACGTCACTCTACGACCGAGTCAATTTTAATAATTTCAACCCCCACTATCCCTTTCTCTCTCACACTCCCGAACAGCAACGTGCTCACGCGATGACTCGTAGAGTTCACCGACAAGTTTCAATTATCCGAGAACCTGAGTTACTCCCACGAGTTAACTTCTCCATGGGATATCGATCGTGCCGTTCGGTGAATGCACATAGGAAAAGCTAACGCGTAACTTGTCTTTTTTATTTTTTTTATTATTATAATTAATTATTATTATTATTATTATTATTATTTTAGACTATTAAATACCTCTTACGTTATTAGTTAAGTATATATCATCGGAAGTGGCCATCGTTTGGAGTTATCTTCAATGAATTTCGTATCTTCGCGTTATTTTTTTGTTATTTTATTTTATTATAATTTATGAAACTCTTTATTTGCAATAAGAAAATGAAACCTAATATTTCTAACCCATCTTTCTTCCCCTCTCTCTCTCTCTCTCTCTCTCTCTCTCTCTCTCTCTCTCTCTCTCTCTCTCTCTCTCTCTATTTATCTCTCTTTTCTTCCGTTCTCACCTGCATACTGCGTTACGGCTACAATCGTCATAAAAGCATTCAAAAGTACCTGCGCACAAGGTAACACAACCAATTCATTGCTCAAGATAGGAAGAACAAAGGTTCGCAGTTGTACGCGCAAACGAAAAACTTTTTTGTCGCAAATGCCGCCACCATAAAACCATAATCGATTTACGACCGCGGTACTTTTCGCTCTGATCCTTCGAAGGTTTCTTTCGAAGGTATATATATAGATTCTTTGTAAATCTATCGCCGAGAAATGACGACGATAACGACAATGATGATGATGATGATGATGATGATGATGATGATGATGATGATGATGATGATGAATCTTGAAAACATGTTTTCATCATTACCGATAAATACGCATGCGTCAGTTGATCAAATTAAAGAAAAATAAATTGTAATTCTATCTATACGACTATAAATTGACTCTTATCATTTTTTAATTAGAAATAAAATAATTCGGCATAGTAGTTTATATTACGCGATAAATATCTGTAAAAGAAGAAATACAGATAGAATCTTAGCGGGGGTGGAAAGTAGAAAGTTTCCCTTAGCATTACTTTGGATCTCGATGTCGAAATAATGTTTTCTTACTACCTTGTTATCGAGATACTACCGAGATACCTTTTACTGTTTCAGACGATCTTCGTGGGAGGTTGCGCAGCACGCAAAAACATAGATCCATACGCAAGAATAACACCTTCCGCGTCTGGCTAATCACAACACTTGGAACACCCTATACCTAGACGAGATACGACACTGGATAAACATTCGATCATCTCGAACGAAACGAGCAAGAAGGAAATGAGTAAGAACTACTACGATTAACGACCTAAGGAGAAACTAACTTAAACGTTTTCTGCTAATCAAAATAATACACGGTTTCCCCGTATCTACAATATATACAATGTACTATACCAACAATCTATTTTATAAGGAAAAATCGAAATAATCGATTACTAAAACGATACGCGTGTACTTACATTACTTTTAATCTTTTTAAAAGAAAAGAGAAAAATCTCTAGGACGATGTTGATTTTTCTCATATTTTTATTATTCGAACTGACGAAAATTAACCGTACAAATTTTTCTCTTTATCCCTTCTATCGTTATATTATATCATAAGGAATTATTAAATAGATTAAAATTCGGCTAACAAAATATTTCACATGTTTTATCATTTTACAAAAATAATACAATATACGAGAGAAGAATCCGATTGATTATTTCGAATATACGAACACGATGTATTTCTCTCTCTCTTTCTTCAGCGCAGCATATCATGGCCCTACTACTTATCATAACTCTTATCATAATTTATGCCTCGTCGAACCTACACACGACGACGTTTAAATTGTCACCTGAGAATTTCTTACCTCGTATGCAAAGTGATATAAAAATATACACGTCACGGTGTATATGCGTGTATGTGCGTAAGCGTGTGTATGTAACGAGGGAATTGCAGCAGCCGTTTAATTACGATACGAAGCTATTCATTTGAAAAGTACTGAACTGAAAAATGCTGCCGCAAAAAAAAAATAAATATTACAAATACGGTTAACATTAAATCATATAATATATATGTATATATATATATATATACATATATATATATACAGTTCTATCAAAGATCGTTATTACAAAGAGATTAAATATTGAATATATGCGATTCTGCGATGACACACAGGTTTGTTTAATCAGAAGCACTACAAAGTCTATAAAAAATGTTCATGAAAATACACTTTAACTTGAAATTTCATAGTACGGGAAACCGTACTTACATTATTTACGGCCTTATCTTCCAATAGTCTTTTTTTAGATAATTATTTATTTATTATTTCGATTAAGAGACGAATTATTTGCTTAGTTAAACTTATATACTACATATAAACATTATCATTAGTAGGTGTTTCATTAGTAAAACGGTTAACTATTTAGTTTGATCGTATTTACTCTCTTTATGATAAAACTCTATACATGGAAGAGAATAAAAATAAAAATAAAAGATAAGAAAATCCCGATCTTTGGTTAATTCTAATAAAAACAATATATCACTTAATTATCGCTCCTATTGTGTTTTTACAATCCAACTTAAACGTTATGTTGTTCCTGCAAACACTATATGCGATAAGGCAATTGTTAACTTTTCGAGTATCTAAAACTAATTTGATTAGATCAATTACTAGAATTTATATAAAATATTGATCGTCGTTAGAAAAGTTTTAAAAATAAAATATTATTATTTATAGTAAGTTAATATATTTAAAGCGCCAGACCAGTATAAACACTTTTAACGAATTAAACTCTTTATCGAAGTTACGTCAAATTTTGGAATATAAATTTTCCTATCAACGACAAAATTATATGTATTTTTTCTAAATATGTATACTTTTAAAAAATGTCATAAATATTTCGACTATTTGAGCGTCGATATAATTTATTGCTACGTCTTAGGACAAAATAAATTGCTTTGATATTTTGCTCGCACGTTATTTATCTAACAATAACGAGTAATAACTGCAAATTAATGTTACTAGATCGAATGAAATTTAAACAAAATTCAAACACGAAAGTGCAAAAGAATTCAAACTGCAACGCTCTCTGCTCGACTGTAATAATTAAATCATTCGTTTAAAATACATTTCTATTAAATGTTATTCTTTTGTTATATACAATTTATATTATTTTAATATAATAAATCCTACATGCAAATACGAAAATATAATAATCTATTCGACGATGATCATGCAATAACATGATCATTTCTTCCTTAACAACTATTTTATTTTTATTTTTTTTTCAATTATTCATTCCTAATATTACTAATATTTTTCCCTACGTTTATATTATAGTTTATTATAATTTACGAACTAATCAATGAAGAATCACTACTTTATCGTTGTATATCGTTTAAATGAAAATATTATGGACGCAATAAAGATCGTGCATTCGCTATTTTCGCTTTAAAAAAAGAAACAAGTAAAAATAAAAAAAAGAGAAACAAAAATGATTTGGCAGTAATTATATCGAAAAGAATAATACGCGGTAATTAATCATTTCAGATCTTCAAGATAATTTGTTTTCGTTTGAGAACAAATACGTAAGAGTATATGTGTATCTTCTATATATACCTATATACATATAAAATGAACAATTTTTACAATAATATGAATAATAATAAGAAGCTCTTCGCGTATACAAAAAAATGGGGAAAGTATTAGAGAAAAAAGCAAAACCTCTCGTTCATCGGCTTTTACTTAAAAAAAAGAGAAAAAGAGAGATAAAAAAATTCATTTAAAGCGATCATTCATTTAAGTACTCGAAGTTAACGTTAACGACAAAAAATAAGTGAAACCATAAGATTTTTAAGTCAAATACGTAGAAGGGATTGTGAGAGGGGACGAAGGAAGTTAACAATAAATTATTCTTAATAACTAATCAAGCGCATGGAGAGAGATATTAATATCGAGGAATATCGAGGATAAAGAGGGATGATGAGATTATTTTTTAAAGGTCGGTAACGGGTCCTGAAAGATTCATACAATTGTCGTGTATATTAGTTAGCTTAGAATCAGAACGATTAGTATAATCCTTGAAATTTGTCGAGGTAAGATCCTCGTCGATGTTTAAACCGATTTCTTCGTCTTCTTCGGTCTCGGGTTCGTTTTCGAGTCGCGAGGATGCCAAGGACGACGACGACGACGACGACGACGACGACGACGATGATGATGACGATGATGACGACGATGACGGAGGCGGGGGTGGAGAAGAATTTTTCGAGGCACGACATCGTTTTCCCGTAGAAGTAATATCGAACGAAGGGCAGGTAGACGAACGACGATTGACGGAAGAGAAGACACGTTCCTCTTCGTCGCCGTCGTCGTTGTTTACGGTGACCTTTGCCTTTTTTCGTAGACCGTCCATCAGCTTGTCCATTCTGACAAATCACGTTTCATTTCATTTTCATTCGTTACGTTCTCATCCGTTCAAATAGGACCACCTCTAATCAGAACCGATCAAGCACCATCAAAATATTCAGAAGCAAGCAAAGGAAATGTGCTGGTATAAAGCAGTGCCACGTACTATAAATTATAAAAAAAACAAATAAATAAAAAAAGCAAAGAAATGGAAGAAGAATAAAGAGAGGGAGGAAGGGATCGTGCCGATTTGTGCAAAGGGAGGAGAAGGTGCGTAAGAATTAGAAAGTCTAAAAAGACTTGTGTGATTACCAAACAGTGAGAGATATGCAAGTATATAAATACTTACTTACATATGTGCATACGTGCATACGTGCATACGTGGAGTAGCGTAAGAAGACGTGTAAACGTAAACGGTGAAGGAAAAGAAATGGGAATGGAGTAAGAAAAAAAAAAAGAAATGAAACACATTATTAACAGGAATAGAGATAGTAAATAATAAAAAGGACGATATTCCAGAGACATTCCAAGCATCCTACGAATCATTCGTTTTTCCCGAGAGTACGCGCAGACTAACCAGACTATTGCAATCGTTTAAAAAGAACGAGATCGCAGGAAGGATCAATATAGGTAATAAAGCTTGTGAAATCCTGTTGAATATGATCGACGTAATCTCGGGTAAAAAAAAAAAAAAAAAAAAAAAAAAAAAAAAAAAAACAAAAAAAGATATAAAACTAGGAAGAGTGCATGCACGAGGAGTGTATGATAGAGACCTACGTGCTATTCGACATGTACATAGTAGTAGCCTCTAGCAAGCCCTTTGAAGCCCCCTTTTGCCCTCGGCGATACGCCGACGAGTGGTTTGCTTTTTTGTCGGGCCCCGCGCGTACGGAACCTAAATGTAGGCGGTGGTGTAGGTGGCGCGTGAAGGTGCTGTCAGGACTCTGGAGGTCAGGATTCCCGCTCCCGAGCAAAGATCTTTTGGTACGAAGGAGCCACCGTCGACGACGGTGACCTCCGGTACGTTCTCGACGACGAGCCGATCGCGAGGAGAACGACGAGCTTCCTCTTCTTCCTTTTCTCTCTTTTCGTTAATTATCGGGGAGGTGTTCGAGGGTGTCGTTGCTACCAATCGCGTCGTCCAAATGGAATCTTCTTTATTATCATCGGTCTTTCTCGCCGCGGCTGTTTTTTTCTTACGAGATCTCTTCGATCCTTTTCTCTGATTGGAACTGGTATTGGCATTGGTATTGGTTCCGGTTCCGGTTCCGGTTCCAGCTCCAGCTCCTCCTCCTCTTTCTTTTTCTTTTTCTCCTCCTCCGGCAGCTCTCGTTCTCTCTGCCTCGTCGATTTTCTCGTTTCGCCGATTCTCTTGAACTGACTCTAACTGTTCTACGTTTTCCTCGTTGGCAAGCAGAAACAATGGTGGCTCGGCTGGGAACATGACCATTTTGTCGTGTTCCTTCCCCTCGTTCATAGACTCGGCAAGGCCGAACTTTAGCAAATTGGCCTTCTTCTCCTCCTCCTCCTTCTCCTCCTCCTGTTTGTTATCGCGGTCAAGAAGACGGTAATACTCCGAAGATCGAGAACGGAGATCGGAGACGACGGACGTGCTGGGAATCGAGGAGGAGATGGCGGGAACAAGGTTGCAGGTCTCGGTAAGAGCGGTACGCACGGGGGTGCTCGTTATACGGGGCGTTTCGAAAATTACAGGCGTGACAGATCTTGATATCGCATTTACGCACTTTGTCCCGTGCTTTGTCGTTCCATCGGTCAGATTCCTAGTTGCTAGTGCCTCCTGTAGTTCCCGTCGCAAGGCCAAAGTCTCCTCCTCGAAAGCTGCTATCTCTCGGCCCTCGTTGCTATCCCGGAATAGAATTGCTCTTTATTACCGTACCGGCCTATCGTTTCTTATCACAAACTATTATTACTTTTAACGTCCGATATCACGAACAAGGAGTGTTCACCCTAGACAACGAATACCATTCTCTCCTGGTCAAAAATATTCAACGATAATCCAATTTATTCATTATTATGATTATTTATTTACCGTCAAAATGATTTCGATCACAAAACGTACGAATACTGGACGAGACAATCATTCATTTTTTGTTTCTTTTTATCCCCAATGCAACAACATATTGATACGTTTTCGCGATTTATGTAAAACGATGTTATACGTGTATCGTAGGACTTGACGAATATGATCGCTCTAATAGTTACGACAGATAGAGAATAATACTATATGAAATTTTGTAAAGACCTCTTTCCTTCATCAAACCCTCTTACCACACAAGAAGCATCTTTTTCATACGTTAAAAGGTAACACAAAGCCACTCACTTTGCGCTCGTCTTCAGTATAGCTACTTCTTCCTCCAACTTGGATACTCGTCGTTCGCTTTCCTCTTTCTCCTTCACGAGCTTTGATATTTGGCCCTGAACAGGAAAAAAAAAGGTATGTTTTTATATGTTTCATAAGAGAACGGTATAAACGACGATAAAAAAGAATAAAAAAGAATAAAAAAGCATAATTTATAAAGACACGTCGATTTATTGGAAAGATAGAAGGACGCGATGATAAAATTGAACGCGTATAAATATCGTCGTATTTTATTCGATCGCAACGAGCATCGTCCATAGTTAACTGAACTACATTTACATCTACGACAATGAAACGTTCCCGGAGGTTCAATTACGAGATTGCCAATAGGCAAGCGGCATGGCGGTGGCCGCCATCGCTTCGGTTGATGAGGCTAATGGATGGTTGAAACCTGAGAAGACAGGGCAAAGAGGGAAAAGAGGACGAGGGAGACCGGCTCTGACAGCCGTTAAGTGCCCCATCCTCCACCTTTCTCCACTCCTCAAACGCGTCCTTCTCCAGGCACCTCCCTTCTCTCTCCCTCTTTCTCTTTCTCTTTCTCTTTCTCTTTCTTTTTTCTTCTCGTTCTCTCTTTTTCTCTGTCTCTAGCATTCATTCGCTCACTCTCTCATCCCGTCTCTCTCCCCCATGTGAAACCTAATCACTTTTACCACGTCACGGATATTTCGTATTATGTCTACATTAGGTTCTCCGATATCAACTGACAGTCAGTTATAACGTCAATATCTCCCTTTGGTCAGGAATAAGATCATTCTTATGACGCTACCCTTATCTGTATATGTCCTTATTTCACTTCCGTATTTTCTTTTTTATCTATTTTAATGAATTTTAACTTGTTTAAAAAGAAGGTATTCTTCATCTTATCGCTTGGAAAAATTCAATCAATTTTCATCTACGCGTTATATTAAAAAGATGACTTTGATCAAGTATTTAACATGAAAAAAACAAATAAATGAAGGTAGAGATAAATTTTCCTTTGTGTGGGGAAATGAAGAAAATGATAAAATTTTCACGCTCCAAGTTGGAAAAATACGAACATAATCATCTGATAGAGATTCGCGTATAAGTGATAATCGGAGGGAAAGGATCGAAAAAAGAAATGAACAAAGGATCTTGGAATCACCTGGCTATCCTAATCAAACAAAACGTGTACCAACACATAAGTAGTATATCTACAATAGTTACGTGAAAGATCGAGTCACTAAACTTTGGAAAAAAAAAACTCTATTTTAGTTATAAATAAGATATTTCGAAAATATACAAAATTATGAATCATTTATCCTGATATTTTGAAACTTGCAATATTTTTACAAGATCTATTCTCGTTATTAATTGCTTTATATTTTTTATATTAAATAAAATTTTGTAAATATTATTTAATATATAAAATATAAGTGTATACATACCTTTAATAATTCTATATCCACGAATCTTTGATTAGATTTCTCCTCCATCATAGATTGTATTTTTATCACTAATCCTTCCTCGCACATTTTGTTTGCTTCCCTGATCTCGCGAATAAGATCTATATAATCATAAGAAAAAAATAATTTACATAGTATTATAGTAATCTTCCCTTATATGTAACTCATTCAAAATCAAAGAAAATAGTAAAATTTTACCTGACAACATTCCAGGTTGATAATCAGAACTATGTTTAAATTCTGAAAATTTTAATTTCATTGTCTCCAATTCGAATTTAGCCTCGCTTAATTCCTTGAAAAGTTGGCCATTACTTTTTTTTAATTCTGCCATCTAAAAAAGAAATTTATTAATGAATACGTATAATTTACTCAAATATATCATAAGATTGTATTTGAAAATTTATATATTTTAATCAACAATGTATTATAT